>NC_087438.1:54852500-55152500 GCF_036321535.1 Camelus dromedarius
CCGCCCTCAGCTTCTTTAAGCCCTCCTGTTTGAGACGATGACTTCCAGACTTTCCAGGGAACTGACACTATCACCTCCAGAATCCCTAGTGTGTCTCTTTTCCTGGTCACACAAACTGTAGCTATTTTGGTTATTTTGGCTTCTGACATCGTCAGTGATGACAAGTGCACATTTCATCATTCCATTATCTAGAGTGCTCATATAATTATTTATAATGAATCACTGATAAAATCTAGGGAACAATGAAGTGCCCTCAGTGTTTGGGTGATTTACGTGGGAAATTGTACTTTAGTGATCTCACTGATTTTTATCTCAAGAATTTTTGATATTATTTCCTGATGCCCTCTGATGTACATTATTTTTTCATATATTTATCCATCCATCAAACAATTATTGAGAGTCTATTACTTCCCACTTACCCTGAAGGCTTTATGAATATAAAGATAAGAATGAGGCAGGGCTCTTATAAAGTCCATCAACCAGTGGGAGAGATAGATGTGTAACGGCAGTTACAAAATGCATGATGAATAGGGAAGTCCAAAGTGCTTTGGGACCAAGAAAAATAAAAGACTTGGAAAAGTAAATTTCTTCTTCTCTGCTTGTTTGAAAACAGCCATCTGTTATTATTGTTGTTGTTGATACTGTTATTATGAGGGAACACTAGTCTTCCTGACAACTCACCTTGATGCCTTTGCTACATGTTTTAATTGCTCCCAGCTGCTTTAAAAGGCACTGACCACAGGGTTTTAGGGTAGAGTATATGAAAAGCAATCTGGCCAGGTCCTGCTGTTTAACTCATTCTGCAGGAGTGACCTCTCATCTAATTTGAGGGAGAACAGTGGCCAGTGGGGCTGCCCATGTTTTCACACTGGATATCTTGCAACTTTTGGGTCAGAACTGCTGGAACACAGACAATTCCCTACTGAGGGGCATATCATAAAGTGCATTCATTCTTTACTTCTGCAGTTTTTCAGGGAACGTGGCCATCCGTCCCTCAGCAACATAATCTTCCTTTGGAGACTTCCTTATTACAAAACAGACAATTAGGTGCATGTCTGAGATTTGAAAGTGTGCGTGTACAGAAGGGAAGAGAATGAACTCTGTCTTTTGAGTAGAGAGGTGGAGTGGAAGCTTACCACCTCCCTGGGTCCAGTATTCTCAGTAGGCCGTCTCTTCTGATGAGGATAGTATCCTGCAATTTGGTGTGGACGTGTTTTATTGCTGACCCAAATAGCATTTGTATTCAGTTCTCTTCATGTGAAAGCGGGAAGAGAAAATTTCATCCCTCTTCACATTTATTTATAATAAACTAATCCATTTGGCTTTTTACTTTTAGGTGGGCATGGACTTCTATTAATGTCAGGGACCCCCCCCCCCTTTTCCTTGGAGAATCACTTTTGTTCTTTCTTAAATTAAATAGATCTATCATTCTGTATTTTCTTTCCTCTGATATTCTTCCTGGAAAAAACTATTATTATTTTTCAAACCTCCAAACCACAAAGTGAAACAACAGGGAACAGTATTCTTACCACTGGGAAGATGTATGTGTGTGCGCGCGCACGTGTGTGTGTACCAGGGAGAGTTGAGCAGTAAGCATAACTAGCATGTTCTGCTGTCATGTAGAGCAAGCTAGTAAATAACTGAGCGTACATGAAGACCTAAGTAGGAGACTCACCAATAAAGAATTAAAAAGGATTTCTGAATCTAAGTTCTAACTTATTTCCACAGTACTAATACAGATCAGTTAACATTTACCACATGCATTTTGTACCAGACACTGTGAGAGCAAATTATGGAGAATGTGGGGACCTGAGGTTAACAGTTGCCAAGTTAACATCTTTATATCCCTGAACAGAGGAAGGGATGAATAAGTTTGTCATGAGATCACTGGGGGATGTCCCTTGCATCATTCTGCCTGTCTTCCTTTCATTACTAACGTGATGTAGAAATCCCAGAGGCCTTTTCTTTGGCTTTCTGCTTCTGTGCTTCAGGGGACTCCGTGTCAGACAGTCATCACAGAGATGCCCAATAAAGCCCAGAGCGTGCAATTATCTCTGCATCCTGTGGAAGTATAGTTACACAGGTTGCTATCATCATCGTATTTTTCTCTCCCAGAGGGGCTTTGGAGCTAAGACTACTCATCACTGTCTTCGAGGAACCAGTTTCCCTCTTCGATGCCTTTGGATGCTGGGGCCTTAGAACAAATCTGTTTTGTGTAAAAATGATAAAGTCTAGAGGGGGATGGGGGAAGAGAATGTGGCCATTAGCAGCTTGACAACCCACAAGCAGAGAAAGTTATTTCAGGTTAGGTTTTCTTGTTTTAGATCTCATATGTGTGTCTAGTTTTTGGCTAGAGGGGCTCAAGAGCCGCATGAGGTTTGGACAGCCCTCAGTTTGAGGTTTCTCATCCTGGCCTTTGTTTCCCACACCTCTGATGCCGCCAGGATTAAGTGTGCCGGAGCTGAGTTCAGAGCAGCATTGGAGAGAATGCTGTCCTTTCCCTGTCCTCTGCTTGAATTTTCTCAGGTATATTACAGGGTGGGGTAGGGGGCCACTGGGCTTCAGCCCTCAGCCTCACATTACTGATGGGCCTCAATATTTGACTTCTGAAGCTGCCTTCAAAGAAGGCATATATGTGGTTATTAAAATTATTCTTGGGTCAAGAGCATTCATTTGCTAAATGTAAACATATGAAAAATACCATAATTTTTATAACAGTGTTTCAGCATTTGTTCATTTTTTGATATATTCATTAAGTTTCCAAATTTAGACTTGGCTAAGGCCTCTCTCAGCCTCTAGGAGGCCCCGAATTTACCACCAGACAGAACCCAACATTTGAGGTCCCCTGGACTTTGTCCCATGCCAAATGACCCAGCTGGTCCCTCTGCTTATAGATCCAAAGAACAGATAACGTTCACTCCGGTGCCTGATCTTTCTTATACGAGTACTTCAAAGTGGGGTCTTTGATACCAGTTTTTAAACTTTATTTTGTATACTTACAGTACTCCAGCACTTTTTAATTCATGAGAATTAATATTTTACCTGTTGAAATAGTGCCCTAATTGGGGATGTTTCTATTTAAAGTGGGGTGGGGGGGCTAAAATTCCCAGAATGCACTAAGAAAAAAGTGACATGGGGTCTGCCAATATCTGTCTGGTACTCCATGAAACAAAGCAGGGTAAAGGAGTTCCGCTTCTTGGGTTGTGCATGTAAAGGGGTGTGTGTGTGTGTGTGTGTGTGTGTGTCTGTATGTATGTATGTCTGTCTGTCTATGTGCAGGTGGCAGATCAACAGGCTTGTGTTGCTGAGGCTTCATGCAAACACAGATGGAACTGGCTCAGGTGGTGGCCTCCATTTGCAAAAAATTCTTTGTTTTGTCTTTCTCTGGGCTGAAAAGTACTGCCAGTAATATCTGGGGCCCATTTCCGTTTAGATTTGGAAACTTAAGTCTTAAAACTTTCCAAAAGAACTGTCTAATTGTGCCAGTAGGGGAAGCTATGATGCAATCATAGTGTACTTACTTATTTTTTGATTGCAGTTTCCTGCAGATACTGTGTTTATACACTATAAGACATGTTTTGCTTAATTTTATCATATATGTATTTTTGTTTTATTTTTTCTGACCATAAAATAAGGCATGCTCTTTGTAGAAAATTTGGAAATGTGTTCTATAAAGAAGCTAAAGAATCTTACATATTCTTAGCAAGCACTGTTATTTTAGGCTGACTTAATTCTAAAAGAAATTTTATTCTTATTACTTTCTATGCCTGTAGTCATTTCATTGAAAATAATGATAATACAAACATTAGAGTTTTTATGCATGACCATCTAAACCTATTTACTGTGACCCTAAAATACTATGAGGACCTGTTGAGATGCCATCTAACATCCAAAGGTTATGTGATATATGTCCCAAATCTTCTGTTTCTGTTTTAAAATGAACAGTATGGTTAATACTTGGTGCTTACTCTATACTTGCCACTGGATTAAGTTCTTTACATGGATCAACAATTTTAATACTTATAACAACTTTATAACAATAATGCTATTGTTAGATTTTCATTTTGCAAATGGAAAAGCTGAGATGAGAGATACTAAGTAACTTGACCGAGGTTACACACTAAAAAGTGGTAGGTGGAATTCTGATCAGCCTCTGTGTTCTGAAACCTCTGCATCCTTCTCCTAAACTTGAAAGTTTAGTTTCTTAAAGAGATAAGGGCCTAACCACATCAGTCAGGACGTATTTGAGCACATGAAAGGGCAGCAAAGCACATCCCTTCACTTTGATTTCAGCAGAAACACGTCCCCTGTATCAAGTGGTGACAAGCCATGTGGGGGTTGTGCTCAGGCGACAGGCTGGAAATGCATGTGTGTGGCAGGCAGGCTTGTGAGATCACATCCGAAGGCTGGCTGGACTCATTTCAGACCTTTGAGTGTTGATTTAGATGAGGGGGAGAAGACGCAAACCCCTCTTCTTTGGCTTAGAAGATTATGGATCTGCAACTTCAAAAGCTGTTTGCAATTTTATATTCACATCTCACTGCCAAGGTGCTTGTCTTATCTTAAGTCAGTTGGCTGGGCCTGCTCTGAGTAAGCTGGGCGGTTTCCTTCTGCTTTTGGAAGGGAGTTGCAGGGGCAAAAGGGGGCTGTGGAGAGGTGTGCGTGGCTGGGAGGATGTTACTAGTGGGAGGAAGGGAACTAGGTTGGGGGAGCAGCAGGAATGAGGGCAGATGGGCGAGAGGAGAGGAAAAGCCCTTTCCTAGTCTGTGCTTGTTTGGGAGGCCCTGTGATCGAGGGTCAGACAGACCTGCTTAGAGTTCCGGCTCTGCAGTTTCGAGACCTTGGGCAACTTACTAAACCTCTTGAGCCTAGGTGTCCTTTTCTGCGCTGTTTGCCCTCTTGTCCCTGTTTCTTGCTAGGCTCTGGTGGTAGTGTTGCCCTAACACTCCATGCCCAGCTCGGTCTAGAAGGATGAATGCTGGTCTGGGAGGCAGGAGATCTGTCCTCAGCTTTCTGACCCTGGATGAGACAAAGCTGCAGTGACTTCCAGTTTCCTCACCTGTCAAATCTGTAGTGTACGTGCCATTCTCACCTCACAAGGCTTTTGAAAGGCTCAAAGGAGCTCAGGTAATTTGAAAAGGTATTGTAAATCTAAAAGGATTATACAGTAGTCCCCCATTACCTGTGGGGGGTATGTTCCAACACCCCTGGTGGATGCTGAACCCCATGTATGCTATTTTTTCTTATACATGGATACCTATGATAAGGTTTAATTTACAAATTAGGCACAGTAAGAGATGAAGAAAAACAATAATAAAATAGAACAATTATAACAATGCTGTAGTACATTATGTGAATGTGGTCTCTCTCTCTCAAACTGTCTTACAAATTTAATGCCTTTTTCATCTTAACTAAGTACATATCATGCACTGCACTGTGGCCGTAGCTTTTTCTTTTTGAGGCATGACAGCAAAACTAGCAAGGATTTTTTTTTTTCCTTCTTCACAATTTCATAGATTGAAACTTCGTTCTTTTTGTAGGTCTTAGCAACCTCAACATATGATTTTTTTCTTTTCTTAGTAAGTCAAGAACTTTCACCTTTTCACTTAAAGGAAGCACTTGGGGAGATCTGAATTGCCAGCATCACTACTCTTATGCTTTGGGGCCATCATTAAATAAGGGTTAAGTAAAGTAAGTAAAATAATTGCTTCCATGGTAACACAAGCACTGTGTGATACCATGACAGTGCCTATGATAACCCAGATGGCTGTTAAGTGGCCAGTGGGAGGGGTGTGCTGGACAAAGGGATGATTCATGACAGCCCAGGCAGGATGTAGCAGAATGTGGCCAGATTTCATCACGCTACTCAGAATGGTGCACAATTTAAAATTTATGAATTGTTTATTTCTGGAATTTTCCAATTAATATTTTTGGGCTGTGGTTGACCACAGGTAACTAAAACTGGAAAGCAAAATCACAGATAACGGGGGACTACTGTACAATGAGCTATTCTAGATGTTGGGCTAAAGATGCAACTGAGCACAAAACGCTATTGGGTTAGTTGTTTCTCACCCAGGGATGGTAGACAGGTTTCAGTTTGTGAGCCAGCTCTCACTGACTGGTGGTGGCTGCCTGGAGCTCCCCATGGAGAAGGGTTCTGAGGCTTTGGCTGGGCTCAGTGGAAAAGAGTGCTGGTACTGACTATTAATGCCTGCCATGGACAGAGGAGTAGTAGAGGTGACTGATGTGCATATGTTTGCCCTTTTCGCTCCGGCCCAGTGATTTCCCAAATCTGGTTGATCATTGGATTCATCTGGATATCTGGGTAAAACTGCCTCAGGCTGCAGATTTCTTTTTTCTCTTTTTAAATAGAGATACTCGGGACTGAACCAAGGACCTCGTGCATACTAAACATATGTTCTACTACTGAGCTATTACCCTCCCTGCTAGGCTATAGATTTCTGGTTTAGTAGGTCAAGGGGTTGGGGTAAGGGCAGGGAATCTTCATTTTTTAAAAAAGGCTTTCTGGGAGGTGGAGGGATACATTGGGAATTAGGAACTTACAGATACTAACTAGTATATATAAAATACATAAACAGTAAGGACCTACTATAGATAGCACAGGGAACTACATTCAGTATTTTGCAATAGCCTATAATGAAAAAGAATATAAAAAGGAGTGTATGTGTATGTGTGTACATATATATATATATCTGAATCACTATGCTGTACACCAGAAATTAACACAGCATTGTAAACTGATTATACTTCAATTTCAAAAAGAAAAAAGGCTTTTTCAAGATACTCTGATAGCTGTGCAGGCTTGGGTACCCTCACTCATATCTAAAGTAGAGGAGGGAGAGAGATTAAGTCGCATGGAGCTCTGAGAGTTAAAACAACAGGGCACAGAAGAGTTAAGCAACATTTCTAGACATGGTCATAAGTTAAAAAAATGTAGATCAGGCCTGTGGTTTTTTAGTAGGTTGCCTAACTCCTTCCCTACTAAAAAATTTGGTTGCATTATCTGATGTGATGATTCTACCACTGACTTCAGGCCAGATCCTTTCTCCTTGTGGTTCAGGCATCAGCTCCAGAAGGCCCAGATCTTGAGATCTGTTTCCCACCTCTCCCTCCTGGTTTGAATCTGCATCAGTTTGTGACCGGTTTTCATAAATCAGGAAAAAGAAAAAAAAATGAAATTAGCTTCTATGTTAACTAGATGTGCTTTGAAATTTCTGCTTTATATTTAATCATTTAGACTTTAGTTTTATTATGAACCAAACCTGCAAACAGGGTTGTAATTGTGTATGTACCTTCCAACCGTGCTGAAAAGCAGCCGATATTTCATCATATGAGAACAGTTTGTGCCTTCTAGTGGCAGAGGTGCAGGAGGAGAGCAGTAAGAAAAGGGATGCTGTATCCTATTCCTGTTCATCGCTGTCATCCAAGCCAACAGATCACAAGCATGTTGGCTGAGAAAACCTTGGAGAGAGAAGAAAATTTTAAACTTTAATTACAAAAACAAATTCCTTCTCATTCAAGAGTCAAAGGGAAGAAACTGTAACTTTGGAAGTTCTGGTGCTGATATCAGTCATTTTGTTAGAAGATCCAGACCAGCCTGTCTATTGCCAGAGTGGGGGCCCTCGTCCTAATTCAAGCTCTGCAGAGAAGCTCTCAGAAGTGGTCATAGCCTTTGTTGAGCAGGAGTAACTACACCTCTTGTTGCTTGAGGATTAACTAGGGAGAGTTCCTGTTCTGGAAGCTGGCTTTGCTTCAGCGCTCACAGAGTGGAGATGAGGGTGGAAAGAAAAATGTTGCCTACTGTAGGAATCTTGATTAGCAAGGAATATGGGTGCAGGAGCTCTTTTCCTTTTAGCAGAAGCCAAGACGTCCGAATCCTGTCTGTATGAACTGTCTATAAGCTAAGAGTCCGTATTCTTTTTCCTGCTTTTTCTCCTTCTATCTGACTTCATCTAAAAAAAAAAATACATATGTGCCCATAGAAGAGAAAGGAGTTATGGTACTCTATGTGTGTGGGTGTGTGTGGGTGTACTAAACCAGGCAGTATAGCACGTGCTGTGAATTTGACCCTCAGATGTGCTTTGTTTGGTTAGCACAGTGTTTGAAAAACTGAGTGAGGCTACATACCCCAGTTTTCATTGGTCCCGATTTTCTTATACCTAGAATTTTTATAATTTATAATTTATAATTTTGGTCACTGAAGGTGTTGGGTTTTGGGACCTGTGGATTAAATCTTTGCCTGCATTGTATTTTCTGAGATCTTGTATAAATAAATACGAGTGAAAAAAAACCAACTCCAAAGCATTCTGACTTGAAACTATGGCATTCATTTCTCTGAGGCAGTGTATCATTTTATAGCTTTTAATTTCCCAAGTAAGGGATACATTAGTTATAGCAAATGAACCTTCAAATTCTAGGTATTCCAGGACATGTACAGACTCAAACTTTGAGGGATTTTAATTTTTTGCTTTATTTATTTATTTTTTTAAGGATGGGAGTGAGAGGAAATTCAGGGGTGTCCAGGAAGGCAAAAGGGCAGGAATGACTGACGGCCATGGAAAGTCCTGACAAATTCGTAGTCAATATTGTTTGTCTAGAGCAGCTTGTATGACAAAAGAAGTGTCAGCAGCCGCCTGAAGTCCCATTCTTCAGGACCCAGCCTCTGAGTTAGAATAGGGGGCTTGAGTGAAATGCCTGTTGTGGTTAATTGGAAAAATCACTCCAGATGAGTGAGGGAGGCTGACAGTAATGCATTACAGGAAGAATTTAGTGTGTCTTACAAGGTTGATACAGGCACCAAAAGTGACTGGCTTTAGTTTTTCCCTAATTAGGAAGGCCATGGAAGTATGAAACCCAAGAAAAGAAGCAACAGGTTAGTGCAGATTCGTATGTGCTTGTAAAAGACGTCTATCCCCTTCGTTTCATTGTCATCCCAATCTTTGCCCTGATTCCTGTCTTCTTAGATTTTTGTTTTGTTCTTGCTTTGTAATGACTCCGTGGAATAGAGACCAAGGACAATTTCAGTGAACATCTAATGGAGGAGGGGAACCTCCATTGTTATTCTCCCCACCCCCTCTCTCACACTCTGAATGGGAGTGTTTGCCGGGCTGTGTGGAACTGGTCAGGAACATTTCCAGCCGTTGCTCCAGTGCACAATAGGCAAAGCTCACTTTGTCATTTAGTAACTTGTTTATCTGTCAAATTTCTCACCCTCAAATGATGTGGCTTCTGAGAGGTCTGTGGTTTCTCATCCAGATAAAATCTGAGAGCTTACGACTCTATAAGGGCTAGAAAGCTTGGTGGATAACTGATTCTTAGAGCTCCCAGGAGCCTGCTGTCTGAGGGCCACCACCACCAGCTTTTGGACATGTGGGTGCAAATCAGTCACGTGTCTCTTTAGTTTAATTTTCATCTTTGCATCATGTGTCCAGGCACTGTTCTCTGTGGTGCCATAGATTTTGGAGAAGTGGAGGACAGTTTTTTGGCTTAAGGCTTCTGAGTCTGTTTGGCCTCTAAAGCTTTTGCCATCAAGCTGTAAAGTTGTATTTCATTTATGTTGTCCCATGGTGATATGTAGAGGCTGGTGGCATTTTATGAAGAGGATGTGGCCCTTAAGACTTCGTGTAATGCAAAACTTGAGTAATTTAGGTAATAACCTCAACTCAGTTTTACAATTCATTTGGCCTGCCAGCTTTGAAATTATGTGATCCTTGAAAAGAACTTAAATTTGGGAGATTTAAGTTACTTCAGAATTTGTACATGTAGAGATTTTATTAATTTTTAAATATCACACTATTTCAAATTTGTAGGAAATGTAACCATACTAGGGTATTCTATTGGAGTTTATGTCTGATAACTCTTACAGTTTTTTAGAGCATACTCTAATTTGTGGGGCCAAGTTATCCAAAATCTTGCTTACAGAAATATGAGTCTAAACCTTTTGTAAGAGAGAGGGTAAGCTAATAGGACTTGGAAAGTATTTTGAGATGATTGTTGGGCTGTTGTTGCTACTTTTATACGTGGCAAAACAAATCAATTTAATTGAATTCAATAAAGATTTATTCAGTACCAACTAAAGACCAGGCAGTGTAGTAGACATTGGGGCTGCCATAAGGATCAGGGGTTGAAATGAAGTCAGTGAACTGAAACTAACTGATTCAAGAATTTTAAACTAAAACCCTATCCATTCATGGCCCTGAATATTGCTGAAGTTTTCTTATTCTCTAGCTTTTTATCCTATTCTTTTATGAAGATGACTATAACATTGCCAGTTGATGTGAGGGGAAATATAGAAGTATTTAGGACACTTTTGGGAATGCCCAGAGAGGTAATGGAATGTCTTATAAATTATTTCATTTGAGTTTTAAGCATAAGACTTTAAATTTTTAACTGTGAGGCTCCATGACGTTTCCTCTGTGTGTCCTTGGCCAAGTCACTTAACCTCTCTGTGCCTTCATTTTCCCTTCTGTTAAAATAAAGAAATAAAAGCAACTATCACAAATAGTTGTTATGAAGATTAAATGAGTTAATATTTGTAAAACTCTCAAGTCATGCCTGACATATTTTAAATGCTGTATTACTTTTGATAAATAATATCTTAAAATGTTTTTTCATTCTGTTTTTAAATTTTAGTATGTATGGAATACTTGCACAGTGGAATCTGTGTCTATGATATAGAAATCTTTCAGTGCCAGTTCAACTCTCATTGTTCAGAATGACAGATCTAAAAGTTCTAAAAAGTGGAACTTAATGTGTACTGACTACAGAACTCAACCTAGGTATCAAATTGTTTTGGTGAGATTTATTTCCCTGGTAATAGTGTGATTCAGAAAACATTCTAATCCCAATTAATGTAGTTTCAAAGTTTAATTGTAGTTTGAAAGTGTAGGAGTTAAGTGGTATTTGCACTTTCATCAATACTGCACTCCATGTTGACATTGATGGTCCTGAAAATACATTTTTATCAAGTGCTTTTAAAAGTGAAAAAAATGTAGCTAAAATGTTGATTCTTTGTTCATATCTGTTCAAAATTAGGTTTCTTGGAAGAATTTTACATTTTCTGGAAAAAAATCCCATTGAGCCTGTTGGTATATATAAATATGGATTCACAAAATGTGGGTTTGCTTAAAAATAAGATATGCCCAACCAACCTCATTTCCTTTTCTGATAGAGTGGGGAGACTGGTGGGGAGGGGAAATGCCACAGACGAAATGTGTCTGGATTTCAGGAAGAACTTTGATAGAGTCTCCTGTGACGTCCTTGTGGGAAAGATGAAGATATATGAGCGAGGGGGATAGTTAAACTAGGAAGCTTCATGGCCAGTTGACGGTGATATGCAAAGGGCATTTGGAGGGAGGCTGCAGGGCTCTATTTGTGGACCCCACCTTTTGAACATCTTAACCTGAGATTTGGATGATCTCAATAGAGAGGAAACATGAAGACCATGAGAATAAAAAAGAATATGAAGTTTAAAATAAATAAATTCTTCATTTTGGATTAACGTGTAGTGTGCATTTGTGGGCTGGCAGAGATCTCACTTTCTGAATGAGAAAGGCTGAGGATTCTTGCTGACTGTGAGCTCTGTCTGAATATTAATGGATTTAGCTGCTGTGAGAATCAAGGTCATTTTCAGCTGCCTTTGAATTAGAAATATGGTTTTGATAGCAAAGAAGTAATAGTCCCACTATGCTCTGCTATAGTCAGACACCAATTAGAGTGTTCTTCAGCGCTAGACATTATATTTTTATTTTGTGGGGAGAGGTGATAACAAGCTGGAGTGAACTCCAATAGTGAAAAACCTGGAAAACTACTTATACAAGAAAGAGTTGGAGGACTTGAGGCTGGTTAGGTTGGAGAGAAGAAGACTGGGAGGTGGAGCTGGTGACCTGATGCTAGGTTTCAAATATTTAAAGCCATGTCAAGTGGAACAAGATTTAGCCTTCTGTATAGTTCCAAAAGACAGAGTAGGATCAGAGGGTACAAAACATGGGGGCAGCAGGAGATCTTTAAAGCAGTAAAAACTGTTAGATACTAGAATGATTTGCTTATTATTCAATAAATTCAAGGAGAGGGGACAGGACAGCTGTTTAGGAAAGTTGTGGAGGCCAAATGACAGGATGGCTAAAAGAATGGGCTTGGAGCTTGATGAACTGGTTGAGTTTGAGTTCTGGTTTCACTAGTGTCTGTGTGACCTTGGGCAATTTATTTAATATCTCCCTGCCTCAGATTTCTTACCTGTGTAATAACAGTTTTTTCTCCTATGGTAGGTTTGAGGACTTAAATTAATCCATATGAAGTCCGGCACCTAGCAAATCCTCAGCAACTGACAGTTATTACTGTTACTGGTCCTAATGACCAGTGAGGGAATGTTGAAATAGATGCTCTCCTTTCCGAACCTAACATTTTATATTTGGATCCATATAAGTTTTAAAAGAGACAAACATATCTAGGTCATAGTCCTAGAAGACTTTTAATTGCATTTGAATCTTCTTCCCATTGTGTCTACTCAATGCTCCTTTCAACTTCTTCAGGGGTGTATCCTAGAGCACAAGCATCAATCTTTTTCTCAAATATATGTCTTCAAAAATGAAGTGGCAGTGGCCTTGAGAAGATGGGCTCCCTTCCAAAAACCTAGGGGTATGCTTTGTTCATTTTCTTGGAAGATGGTGATCATATTATACAGTAAACTGGAGAAGGACATGCCTAAATTAAAATTGTGTTAGAAATTTTTATGCCTACCAATTTGTTATTGTTTCTGTGCCTTATATTAATACAATATGAGTTCAGAAAGTACTGAAATAATTGTGCAATTAAAAAGAATCATAGTCATTGTTAGAGAACAGAAGACAAATGCCACAGAGGCATAACCATGTATTATGTATTTACCCAACTTCCTGGTTGGATCCTGCCACAGTTTGCTGACAGAATACCCACGCCACATTTTTTGGAAGGAAAGACCATTTCCAGGAGCCCAGCTTCTCTTCCTCCTTTTCCACAGCTACCTCCTGTCTCTAAATTGCCTGAACATGCAATGGGAAGTCACCAGAGGGCATTCTCAGACCATCTTTTATCAAGGGACTCCAGCTGGGAAGTATCAGACAATTCTCACTTAGGTCTCCTTTTGGATGAAGAGTCAGTTTCTAACTCTCATTTGGAAACACTTGGAGTCTGAAAGCTGCTTTGCTAAATAAACCACAACCCAACCCTGGGTATCAGCGGAGACATTTTACTGAGTGACAACACACTTCAGATCTTTCTGTTCCTGTCCTGATACCAAGGCTGTCCTCAAAATCTGGGCAGCCAACATGGGCTAGAAGAGAGACCTCTGGCCTGGGAATCCAGGGACAAAACCAATTTGGTTCCAGCATTAACTGGTTTCTTGACCTTCAAATTACTTCTATGCCTCAATTCTCAGTTTTCTCATCTGTAAAACAGAAGGCTAGAAAGAATGCTTGCAGATCACTTTGGGTTCTAACTATCAGTGACTGCATTCTTTCTTTTCTTCTCCCTCCCTCATTTCCTTCTTGATTAAACTAGAGGAGAAACTGGTATTTACTGAAACTGTGGGGCAGGTCTATTACGAGCTTGTAGTGCTAAAGAGACAGGCTCTAAAGGATTGGCAAAGCACATTGCACATTCTGGGGTTGGAAGCTGAGCATCCAGGGTCTGAGTGTAGATTTCCCCTAACTTCTTTGTTCAGGATTCCCAGACTGGGGCATGCATGCCTTCAGGATAGAACAGCCATGGGACCATTGTAGTTCAACACCTTGGAGCATTGGAGCATTGATTCTACTCAAGAATTCTGGGAAAAAGGAAGACATTTTTTATGTTAAACACAAATATTATGAAATATGGTTTACATTTTCACATGTATTTTTATTGTGAAATAGAAGATTTTGAAAGCATGGGGTTTGTAGTTGGATGCTTTGGGTTATACTTCTAGGTCTCTTAGAATTATTTCATTAGCGATGCATTGGAGGGAAAGTTTAGGAAAGCTTAACCCTTGAAGTATGTTTTGAATGTGTCTTAGGTTGGGTTTCCTAGATGCAGAGCCTGAGGGAGGCATTCTGCTGCATGTAATTTACTGAGGTCATGCTCTTTAAAGAAAAAAAACCTGCTAATAAGTGAGGGAAACTGGATAGGAAAGGGGAAAGAGCTGAACAATGAGGTAGTCTCAAGGAACATAATCTGATTTATGGAAGTGATAAATAAATCACACTACAGAATTGATTATCCTTGAGTCAAAGGGGCTGAGATTTTGTACTTCATATCAGTTAGTCATTGTCCACAGGCTATCCCTACCTGAAGCCTTGAGAGGTGACTCTCTTCAGTGGGAGTGGGAAGGAAAGATGGGGGCAGTTCTCCAAAGAAAGGAACAGCTGTGTGCAACCAGGTGGTGGGCTAGAGTCATCTCACACAGCAACCAAGAGCTGTCTGTGTGCTTTACTTCCCAACTCCCCATTCAGTCACATCATCTTGCTAGTTTAAAATCAGCCATGATGAGAGCATTTGCATCATAAAAATCTACTAAAGCTACAACTCAAGAGCTCTTACACTCCTATCAAGAGCCAGTTGTTAAACATTTACCAGCACACACCTGGCCAACACTCTTGACAACTAAGTGATGGTCCCTGGCTGGTGAAGGGGATCTGGGCAGGACACCAACAGCTTCTACTACATAGGAGTCACAGAAGACCTGTCCACAAATGATTTCCCCAACTAACTTGCCAGATGTCAAGCCATTCTTTTAGGGTTTGCTTTTCCTATCCTCTTTAAAAATGCACACAACGTTGGGAGACATAGAACTAATAATTCACAAAATGCTGGTCAAAACAACTGATTGTGTTTTTTAAGTGCAAGAGAAGAGCATGTAAGCTGAATTACCTTCAGTAAGGGACAAGGAAGTTCTCTGCTATAATATTTAGAGGCAGAATTTAGAATAACTATGACACTATAGTATTTTCTGGGAGATATTTTTCAGAACTTATTTAAAATACTGTACTTTACTGAGATGATGGATGGTTAAACTTTTTATTATGGAAAATTTATTAGGAAAAATTTCAAATATACAAAAGTAAAGAGAATAGTATAACAAACTCATTTACTCATCACTCAGATTCAGTAATTATTCACTTACGTCCAATCTTGTTTCATCTATACCCCCATTCACTTCCTCCTGGGGATATGGGATGTTTTGAAGTCTTAGTTAATTGAGTAAATGTTGAATGTGATCAAGAAAAAAGCCAAGTTCACTAAGGACGGGGGAGAAGGGTTTTGACAGAATGAAGGCCCAGCAGCTATGAGCACTCTTCCTAACACATTAGAATCTAGTAGGAATCATTAGAAGACCCAGAAAATGCATTACATGGGACCTGTATTCTGGTTAACCTCAAGATTTTTTTTGTATCTCCAGCTCCTCCTAAAATGAAGAGCTGGTGATGGAGAGAAAAAAGAAGAGTTACAGGGTTCCTATCAAAGGAGCTCAATACCCTTTGCTATCTAAATATTTCTTACCCCAGGCTTTTTCTTTCTGTTTAAATATACAGGAACAAAATACTAAGACAACTCTGAGCACAAATTCTAAATGATCTTCCAACCTAAGAACAATGCTTGTCACCAGCACAATAAGATAAAAATCTTGACTCTTATTTGACGAGCAAAGAAATTTCCATAGAAAACGGAAACAAGATTGGGCCTTCCTGTGATAGTTTTACTATCCATACAGGGATGGATTATGGCCTATGTACTTTTTTTTTTTTTCCTGTTTCTTTTTTTCTTTTACTGTCTTTAGGGATTTGGAATAAGAGATGGCTTCTGACTCTTTTCTTAGAATAGTAGTTTTCCTTCTCTCTGCTTTCTGGTCATTCTACTTTCCCTTTCATTGTTTGTGATTCCAGAGATAATGCAGATTTGAGCCCTTGACCATCTGGAGTTGAAAGAACAAGTAATGGGGCCCCAGGAAGAGCATATTTAGAAAATTAATAATTAATTCAGTATGAATAAATAAATTAGGGAAGACTTGGTTCAGTCATTATGTCTTCATCACTAGAATCTCTTACCAAGGTTAGTTGGAAGTAGACAAATGACTTGAAAAATGAGACCAGACCATTGGAAGCTTCAGAAAGCCAGTGCTGAAGAAGGAGTAGATACAATAACAGCAGAGAAACAGCTCCATCTAGATTACTGTCTAGCTATTTTCTAATAAATTGGTTGCAGCTACATTATTGGAACTGCCCATGATAAAATCTCGTCCATTGTGCTTGCGGAGAACCTGAGAAAGAAGCTGCTCTGATGCTGTAGACAAGTGTGTGAGTTGTTTATTGACAGAAGTTTTACACTTGCTGGTTGCATAGAAGAGGTTGTTGACAGGTTGTAAGTCTGGGCCTGTATGGATCAAAGGCAGAAAACAAAAGAAAGCATTCTTTCCTAAGGGATGGTTACAGCCAGAGATTGAAAAAAGCTGTGCAAGTATCAGTTCCTACCACTCATCCCTGCTAGCTAGTAAATCTTGAAGATATATTTGTTAAATTTAAAATTGACCGTATACTGGCTGAATTTCCTTTGAGTTTTTCCCACAGCTATTGGGAATCACACTTAATTCTTGCAGTGGATTTCTTGGTATCTTTCTTGGAGCCCACTTTTGATTGTTTCCTTTTTATTGAAATGTTGTGATGTCAAAGTAAAAACAATTTGCAATCAAGGTGCATGAGTATTTCTAACATTGCATCAAACAAAAATAAGTTTTCTAGAACATGTGCATGTGTGTATTTATATTAAGAGAAGCTAGACTTCATTTTTTAGTAGACTTTACTTTTTTAGAGCAGTTTTAGATTCACAGAAAAATTGAATGGAAGGTAAAAGACTTCTGTATCACCCCTACCCCCTTATAAGCACAGCCTCCCCCACTATCAACATTTTTGCATCACAGTGGCACATTTGTTACAACTGATGAACCTATGCTGATATTTCATTGTGAATGACATGATGATAAATCATTATCACTCAAAGTCCGTAGTTTACATGAAGGTTTATTTTTGGTGGTGTACTTTCCATGGGTTTTGACAAATGTATAATGCACATGTATCCACTATTATAGTATCATTCAGAATAGTTTCAGAATTTCATTTTTAAAAATCTAATTCTCACATAACTTAACAAGCCTAAATTCTTAGGCTGCCCCAACCTGTTCTTAAACAAAGCATTATTCATGGTGATTGAATGTTACAGTATGCACAGAAGTATATGTTATAAAAAGTACAATTAGACCAAAAATTTTTGTCAGGGCATATACTTAGTGAATAAGGGAGTAATAATTTTGAAATGTAAAGCTGTTATCCCAAGTAATAATCCACTGACAGAATGAGGATGTTGGTGTGTATTTAGACAGCCCAAGTAGAGGTCTCCTTAAATTCATGACCATTGTTTAGCATGGATTCTGGTAGAGGCCAACAGACAACAGGTCTTCAAAAACTCTTTTATGAGAATCTCCTTTGCATTCCTTTTGAACTTCTGTCACCCAAGCTCTTTCAAAACACAGAAAACATACTAACCCGGGAATGAGTTCCAATCAACCTGATTCATATTAGTGTATCTTTATGGTGGTGCAAGCACCAGTACCTTTAATTTCCTCAGGTGGTCCTAGAGTAATCTAAGGCAATTTACATGACCAAGTGCTAAGTCCACTTAACAGCAGATACATGATAATGGCTTTACTCATCCCAGAATTCTGTGTAGTGAATTTATGACCTAAAGGCCAAGTTAAAGAAATTCAGAGCCCTTATTATGCACTTAATTTGTTGTGGCAGGAATAAAAGGATATAGAGGATTAAGATTAAATGAAGGGTAGAAAAATATGGATTAGGAAAGTGGTGAGACATAAATGTCAGAAGTATATGGGAGATAAAAGTAATTTTCCCTCTATCCTTCATTGTTCTTCACTGAGACCCCCTGTAAAGAAAGACAGGTTAATAGGAGAAAGAAAAAAGTTAAAATAATTTTAGTGACATAGGTATGTACATAGGAGCCCCACAAAGATATGAGATTCAAAAGGCAGCTCAGAGATTGAGGCTCATATACCATACTGAGCTAAGGAGAAGGATAGGGTCTAGGACTTCGAAGTTGGGAAGGCAATTTACAGGAAGGTGAATCTTTGGTAACCAAAGATTATCCTGAGTAGACCTTAGAAGTTCTCATCACAAGAAAAAAAATTTGTAACTATGTGAGGTGATGGATGTTAACTGGACTTATTGTGGTGATCATTTCACAATATATACAGATACTGAATCATTGTTTAGTACCCATGAAACTAATATAATGTTAAATGTCAATTATGTCTCAGTAAAAACAAAATAAAAACAAAGGTTGCCGTGCCCTGTAGATAAAAGTCTCAGGTGAAAAAGTGATCTCTGGTAATAGTTCTCTTCCTTGTACAGATTCCCTTTCTAATGTAAATTTCCCTTACAAAAGAGTAACTTCTACTCTGTTTTCAGACCTCTTCCTGTGTCTGCAGCTCAAAATAATCCTTATGCCAAAGAGGCATATTTTGGGGTGGCATATTCTGCTACCTTTCAAAAAGCATAAGTGTAAAGAGAGTATAAAGATAGAAGCGCAAAAAGAGAGCTGGGAAAAACAGAGAAAACAAAAGCATGAGGAAAGCAGGGATAAATGGGTAAAAGCCACAAGAAGATGATTTCAAAAAGAATAGGGAGCATATTCAAGTGAAAAGCAATAGAAGGCAAAGCCCAGGGAGAAAATGGCTCTCCAAATAGTGGGTGGCAGCTGCAGCGCAAGGGGAAGAGCCAGGTCTGGAGCTTGAATGCCTGCTCAACTACCTGAGAATTTACTGATTTAGAGCAAGTCACACCCTCATCTGATTGGTGGAAAGACTCATGGCTGTAATGCAGCAAGAAACACATGTCACATAGTAGGCACTCAGCAAATATTTAAACACATGTAATCTAGGAAGATACAGTATATTTTTACTCTAAATACAATTACTTAATAAGGGTAAAACTAAATAGGGTACAAGTTGAGCATAAGGGATTATAAACAAAGCAGAGCAAGGAGACTTTGGGTGGTGTTGCTATGAAGCTAAAAGTCCGGGATTTCAACATACCTTGGCTAAGAGTTATTTATTTCTTCTTTCTCCAAGGCAGTGATATTTACTGATGAGGTAAACCTAATGAGCATCCAGTAGGTTTTCCTGCCAGTAGTGCACTGATGTTGCCCACCTGCTGTTTCTCCTCTGAGGTCACTTCATTAAGGAGTATTTTTTATATGACACCTCATTAGGCTCTCTGTACCTCCAGGATGCCATATGCGGGAAGCCATTGGGCAGGAACATTGGTACTTCCCAACACACGAGGGCTGCGTGGAAGAGATGCTCCTGACCAAACAAGACCCTGAATTCAGCAGCTCTTTGAAAGCGAGGTCTTTGTGGCCACAGGCCTGGCTCTTGGTCCAAGTAGCTGATGCTGTGGTTGTGCTTTGGGTTAAGCCATGAGAATTATGAAAAGGTATGGGTTTGAGGGATAGGAGATCATAAAGCATTGTGGCCACAGCAGTGGTTTGGTAACATGCATCTGTGACTGAGCCAGAAGGCTGACGAAGGAATACATATTCTAGCACTGGATACCGGAGGGAACTGGAGGTCTACAGACGCAGCTGCTTGTGGACTCTGAGAAGCAGGGTGGGTTTTTGTTTTTTTTTTTTAATCTGAATTTCAATTAGATTGTTTCAGCTGAAACTGGAAGTCAGATATTGAATAAATATCTCCAAACTTAGTTTAAGTAATATGAGAACCTATTCAACCTAGTTGTCTGGAAGGCTTGGACTTGAATTTTTTATTTTATTAAACAATTTTTTTCTCTACTATTTGCCAAGCTTTGGTTCAGACATTTTGCTGAGTTGAAAACTGTGGAAATTTGTTGTAATTGAAGGGGAAAGAATCACATGTGGTTTCTTCCAAACCTTTTTCCAATTTTTTTTTTGTTGTTCTGAATTCCATGGGAAAATTACCCAGAAGGGTTATTTTCTCTTTTAATGATGCAACAATGCTTGGTTTGCTTTGCCTGTTTTTATTTTCTAGCTACATTATAATTACATTTTCCCACACAACTTATTTTTTTTCTTCCAAATTAGTAGATATAAAATTCTGATGGCTCTTTAGGGAGCTAATCTACAGATATTCTCTCCTTGGGGTGTCCTTTGTGTGGGAATAGATGATGCTGAACAGCCAGGCCCTAGTCTGCCCACTTAGTGGCAATCCATCACCCTTGGCCTTTTAATTAGCAGTTGCAGGTGAATCACTAATTGGCCCCGCATTTGCATATATAAGCCAGAGATTTGTAGGTTTACAGTTATAAATCTTAGTCATTTGGGTGGTGCATAAATGTTAGAATTCATCCCTCATCCCTTACAATTGTCTAATCAGCCCAGTACAAAGCGTTGTCTTATACTGGTAATTTTAACTGGGTGAAAAATGATTTGCTGTATTAATTTGTTAGAAAAACATGGCATTTTGAAGAAGAAAGGAGTTAAAATAAAAGCAAAAGCACTTACACAGGGCTTCTTGAGTCAGCAGCAGGGGGACGTGGTGCTTGAACCAATGGCACTTGGTTTAATTTTATTATTTCTTTGAGTTATTTGGTAATATTAGCTTGGTAAACACTAGGAAAGAGAAGGCTTGCAAGGAGTTTATACTTTTGTGAGATGCATCCGTTTAAGGAACAACAGTGAAGGCTTCTTTACCCTGGGCCCCCATTGACTCCTATCTTCAGGAACCTGAGAGAAATTTAGGCTTATTCACGTTGTATCTGATCAAAGGTCAGTCTATTCTCAGAACTCATCTTAACTCCAACCAGTGAGGATGCTGTGGGCCTTCAGGGGGCTACTTGACTCATCAAGGTTTATGGTCCTCCATCTGTCTGGAGGCAGAAGTGCTCTCAGCTCCTGATCATTTCTAACAATCAATTGGTAATTCAGTTAAAGACATAATTACCAATGTAATATCCAATACTGTTTATCAAAAGAATCGCCTATGTTGAGGGCTAGACTGCTCTTGGGACAAAGTCTGTATTAATACCCAAGTCCTCGGTCCTGCCACACAGCAGGATGGAAGTACCAAGGCAATTGGGGTGACAAATACATTGGCTTAATTAATAAAGAACAACCTCTAAATTATGTTTTTGGTTTCATGCAAGAGGTAATATCAATATTTCTTCTTAAAGCCGTGACAACGGCCAACACAGGGTTCTCAGGCAAATATAGACTAGAGTACAATCAAGTAGGTATGGACAGGTAGGTCAAGGTATGTCTTGTTTACATTCCTGCCAGTGTAATTCCTTGTTACCAGGCCCCACATGCCTCTTCTTCCTTGCAGGCAAGCTAAGGTGGCTTATATTTTTATTTGAGGCTATTATAGTCCTCCAGTTAAACACTGGGTGATATTGGCTTTGCTGACTGCAAGACTCACTGATGATGGCCATGTCAGTTTTACAACTCAGTCTTAGAGGCTGCCCTCTTTGATGTTGTATGATGTCATTTTCCCAGTCATTATCTAGGTAATACTTTTATTTCTCTCAGTTGAATTAATCTTGTATTGTTCATTCCAATTTCTCTATCCTAAAGAGGCAAGGTGCTTACTTACAGAGAAAACAGAAGGAAAGGAGAAAACCACACTGTGTATTACCTTTGGCTGCAACATGCTGTGTAACAAACAACACCAAATCTCAGTGTCTTACAGAACCAAAAAATTAAGTTCTCACAGGTTTGTGGTAAGCTCTGGTGGCTTTGTTCCAGGCTCTGGGCCAAGTTCCATGTGTCTCTCATGTCAGGACTACTTGGGCTTTCTATTCTCATGGCAAAAGGCAGGCAGAAGTGAGCACAAGAAACAAAGTCAAACCATACAAGCACATTTAAAGCCTCTGCTTTGTTTTGGCATGTGGAATACATTATGTCTACTCTCATTCCATTGGTCAAAGCAAGTCATTTGGCCAAGGCCAATATTAATGAGATGAGGAAGTATAATCGTCCCACAGAGAAAGAATCAGAAAGGAAAAAGTGTTATCAACAATGCAACCTACCATTCATGGCCGGGTTTCAGCAGAGTTTTGGAAAATTTAGTGATTCTTAATCTCTGGGCCCTAGAGAATTGGGGAAGAGAAGAAACAAAACTTAAAATTTATTGTTGCAGATTATGAATGGAGTCTTCCAGAAATGCAAGTAAATTATTTGAATTACTTTTAGAATTACTTTCAGTATTTGGACTTTATTTTCTTGAAGAATATAATGTTACCCCAAGCTTGGACTACTTAGGTCTCTTGGATTTTATGGGCTATGAACATATTGATTAAAATTTGGTAGCAGACCTGTGAAGGGTTTGAAGTGAATTAGCACTATCACTGACTGGTTTGTGAATATTCTCACTCATCTTCTGGATCTGTGTTATTCACTGCTATGCCTATTCACTCCTTAGAAAAGGGAATGTGATTTTTACTGGCACATCATTTTGGGTTTCTCTGTGAGGTCCTGCACAGCAAGGTTATTGGCAACATTCTGATTTCATACAAACTTTTATCTATCAGTCAAGAAGTATACCACTCTGTAGGCATATTAGATATATGTGTGTATTATAGTTCATCAAGTACTCTTTTAATACAAGAAGTATTTGCAGCTTACCCCTAAAGATAAAGATTAGCCACTTGAATAAAAATTTTCTAAATTTTATTTAATTCCAAGTATTCCAAAAATTTAGATACTACCCGACTGTAAAATTTTCTGTTTGGAAACTACTTTTGCACTGTGAAGAATTGGCTAATATTGCCAATAAATTGACTTTGGCGGCACTAAGTTGTAAACCACAGCTAATGCTGAGTTGGGCTAGTTGTGAACTTATACAAATTACTCTGTTGTCACTGTTGCACGTTGGGAGAGAAAATCTCTCTTTCCTTCTCTGCAAATTCTTTTTATGATAATGGTGATGCTTTGGACATGATATTTATTTCCCTTGAAGAAACAACATTTCTTTATAAGCAGACTTGTTTTTTCCATAGAATACCTTTTGCTTCAAATTAAACCTGGTTCTTTATTTTATTATAATTCAGTAAAATGATGGATGGAAGGAAATTTTGGTGAGTCAGTTTCGTGTAGTAGTCAAAATAGTAGGCTTTGGATTCAGAAAAACCTGAGTTCCTCTCCATAATCTACTTTTAATATTGGCATCTTCTTGGTAAATTGACTTCATCCCTGTGAACTTCAGTTTGCTCCCCTGCAGAATGTGGATAATAATAGTAACTATCTGACAGAGTTATTGTGGGACTAAGTGAGGTTATAATTACAAATTACTCAGCATGACGCTTAGCTCATACTAAATGCTCAATAAATATTAGCTACTAATATTGTTAGTAATAGTTCTTTTTTTAATTTTTCCTCGATATTCTTTTTTTTAACATTTTTTATTGAGTTATAGTCATTTTACAATGTTGTGTCAAATTCCAGTGTAGAGCACAATTTTCAGTTATGCATGAACATACATACATTCATTGTCACATTTTTTTTCACTGTGAGCTAAGTAATAGTTTTATTAGTGCCATGGATAATAAATAGATATCTTAACCTCAAAGACTGACATTTGAGCCATTTAGGAGTAAACTTTCTATTAACTTTCTTTTTCTTTGAAAGAAAAAGATTAAGGTTTTTAAAAATCTGACACTTGATCTATAAAATATAAGTGATGAAAGAGAAATGGCAATTATAAACTGTTAACTGAACATCACATAATTTTTTTCTTTTGGTTGTACAGAATTTTCACAAGTATATTTTCTATCTTTGTGGAAGTTATCTGGAAACCCTATCTGGGATTTTTGAAACTAATGGAAATTGGTTAATCTCCTTATGCCATATTCATTTCCCATCTATTACTTTTATTCTACTCTTATCCTTACCATTTAGATCAGTAGTTTTCAACTGCAGATGTATTTTAGAATCACCTGAGAGAAAATATTTGCAAATCACATGTCTGATAAGGGGTTAATACCCAAAATATATAAAAAACTCATCAACTCAATAGCGAAAAAACCAAACAAGTTAATTAAAAAATGAGCAGACAGTCTGAATAGGCATTTTTCCAAAGAAGATATACAGATGGCCAACAGGCACATGAAAAGATGCTTAACATCGTTAATCATCAGAGAACTGCAGATTAAAACCACAATGTGAAGAAGAGGGAATCCCTGCTCACTGCTTGTGGGAATGTAAATTGGAGGAGCCACTATGGAAAACAGTATGGAGATTCCTCAAAAATTAAAAATGGAACTACGGATCCAGCAATTCCACTTCTGGGTATTTATCTGAAGAAAATGAAAACACTAACTTGAAAAAATATATGCACCCCCATGTTCATTGCAGCACTATTTACAGTAGCCAAGACATGGAAACAATGTAAGTGTCCATCAGTGGATGAATGTATAAAGATGATGTAGTGTATATATACAATGGAATATCATTCAGTTGGAAAAAAGAATGAAATCTTGCCATTTGTGACAACATGGATGGAACTTGAGGGCATTACACAAAGTGAAATAAGTCAGATATAAAAAGACAGTTACTCTATGATCTCACTTATATGTGGAATATTAAAAAAAAAAAGAAGAAAATCAAGCTCATAGTTACAGAGAACAGATTGGT
This sequence comes from Camelus dromedarius, assembly GCF_036321535.1. Lineage (NCBI taxonomy): Eukaryota > Metazoa > Chordata > Mammalia > Artiodactyla > Camelidae > Camelus > Camelus dromedarius. The sequence continues at coordinate 54,877,206 of NC_087438.1, forward strand.
GGTTGTCAGAGGTTGGGTGGGCGAAATGGGTGAAGGGAGTCCAGTTATAAAACAAATAAATCATGGGGATGTAATATGCAGCATGTGCAACTACAGTTAATAATATTGTATTGCATATTTGAAAGTTGTTGAGAGAGTACATTTTAAAGTTCTCATCACAAGAAAAAAAATCCAGAAAGGGTGAGAAGACTATGGCCATTTGATGACACCTGGCCCATACTTTTCTCGACTTTTCTGGATTCCCGTTGCACTCAGCTATAGCACGTAGAGATTTGTCATTTCACTGTGTGTTACTCTGAATTTAAGACATGAAGAGCCCTTAGAAATCATGTGGCTTAACTTCCTTGTAGACTTTGGTTCTTAAAACCAAGATGGATTCCAATTTGTTTATTTTTAAACAAAATAATAAACACAACCAATGTTGTCAACTCATTTTTTTTTTTCCCAGTGAAGAACAAAACAAATGCATTGGCATGGATAGCTGCAGGGAGGAAATGCATTTCTGCATCTATCTGCTGCTGAGTGCATTCTTAATTTAGAGGGGGCCCTATGTTCATGACACATTTGCTGCTGAATGGTTACCTCTTGTTCCTTGTTGGCCTTGTGCCTACTTGCATTTTAGTGATAATAACAGCTACTAAGGAAATAAGACTTTTGGAGAAAGCTCTGTAATCCTGGCTGTTGCAAAGTTTTATTGAATACATTTTTACCATGAAATAGCCTCAAGAGATAGGCAGACTGAAAAACCAGACGTGATAATCACATCATGTGTATAGCAGAAATCATCCTTATTCCCCAGTGAAATAAGACTTCTCAGGCCTCAGTGGAGACAGATGAATTTATCATTCTGCAGCAGGTCATAGCCTGGGTGGCAAGCTATGTAAATATTAATGGAGATTCCAAACTCCACTGTGTCTGCAGTAATTTCGACGTTGTGTTAGCAGCTGAGGGTCAAGGCGAAAAAGAGAAAAAAATGGTGTGGGTGGGGCTTGGATCTCTTCTACTGTAAGGAAAATCCTTCTGTTTGTTTTTTTTAAATTCTTTTTGTCTCTTCAGTGTCTGTGGCCATCTTAAAACCTCTCCATGATGCTGGACACACACTTTACTCTGGAAATCCACCGACACTTTTAGTATAAGTTTATTTGACTTCTTTCTTTCTAATTTTACAGAATCAGTCTTTGAGCTGAATAATTTCAAACAGATTTGCCTCCCAAGAACCCTTTTCTTTGTGGAGCAAACCATGAAGAAACATTTGACTGGTGGATGAAATGACAAATACTCTCAAACTCAAAAATATTAGAAATCAATTTCTCAAGCATCATATCTAATTATTCTCCCTCCCCTATTTCAATTCAGGAATCCCAAGGTTAAAGAAAAGCAGCTGAAAAAACAATGTTCTTGGTTGATGTTCATGGACTGCCTATTTTTTGTTTTCTGTAACTGAACGATAGGAAGGGGAGAGAACTTCCAAAAAAAATATGCCCCTTTAATTGCCAAAAAAGACACAGAATGTGTAGAGAAAGAAACAACTCTGCTCTTATGCAGAGATAACACTGTTCATGGGAATATTGGAAGTCCTCTTGTCTAAAGGCTCTCAAAGTGTGGTCTTTATGGCAACACTTAGTTGGGAGGAACTTAAGAAGAAAGAGCTGGAGGTCCAGCTGATGTAGCTACCCAGATGGCCAGGAGAGAAAAAGGGAGTTCACCTAGGCTGCTGTGAGAAGGCAGAGAATGTGTAGGTGACACTGGAATGTGTTTGTATGTGTGGAGGTGCAGAAGTAGCAGGATGACAGCAAGTGGAGGGCATTTGAAATTAGAAGGCAGGAGTAGGAAGTTGCACTCAGGAAAGGGGTGGGTGGTCTTTGGATCATTACAACAGGCCCTAAATTTGTTGAACAAATAGTTTGAGATGTTCCAGTCGAGGCCCTGTTTCTCTGTGTTAAGTTATTCAAGACAGTTGTCCAAGATAATCTGAAGATGAGAAATAGTTTCCATATATACACTTTATAGCAAGTTTAGTGTTCAAGCTCGTTTAGAGTCAAAATTTATATATAAAATAATAGTCACATTTATCATGTAGCGTTTGCTGAAGTCCAAGACCATTTCTCTTGTCAGGTGTTCTGAAGATGGAGAACACCACATGGAGTAATTAAGACATGTTTTGACTACAAGTGACAGAAGCCCATCTCTGCCTAGCTTACCAAGAAAGGAATTTATTGGCAAACATAACCACACTATGGAAAGGGCGGGGGTGAGGCTGATCTTGAGGCCCTGGAAGCAGAGCCTCCAGTGCTATTTGTTGTCTCTTCTCTCTGCTTCTCTCAGTATGTTGGCTCTCTTCTCTCGGCCTGGCTTCCTCCGTGAGCAGCAGCAATAGCCACTGATAACTCCAGCCTGTGCTTACCAAAGTGTTCTGCCTGAGAAGCAGCAGCTCCCTTTTATTTCCATCTAAAAACAATCCAAGGGCAGGACTGTGATTGATGCAGTTTGTGTCACATGTCTCCCCGCTACCCGCACCCACCTGCCCCTTTGTGGTCTGGAGGGAATGAACACTGATTGGTGGCCCCAGCTTCAACTAGAACCTCATGTTAGAGTTGGTTGGGAGTTTCTCTCTTCAAAAGGAGAGTATTGCTAATTGTTCATTCAACTGATGAAAATCTTTCTTTTTAACCTGAAAACTCTCCAAGTTATCTATTCGGCTTTGGTTTTCTAGAATAATAATCTTGAGAATTAAACTGGAATTGATAATCAATTAGAAACTCCTTGAAAACAGGGATTATATTTTATAATACTTCTGTATCCTCTGCTCTTCCTTAGGAGAATTTTGAAAATATGCTAAATATTGACTTGGTTTGATTAATTGTGATAATAAATAGATTCATAAAATTCATAACAGTGATGGTGTTAGGGTTAATTATGGGAAAACTTATGACTTTGTTCTTTAGCAGATTTAGTTTCATAATTTTCCCAGCATAAGAAAATATTAAAAAGGGATTGGGTGAAGTTGTGAGTGGTCTAGGTAGGTAGGAAGAAGTTAGTTAGCAGTTTCATTTATATGTTAGGCCTTAGTTAAAGTTGGTTTTTTTTTGGGGGGGGTGGTACTTTTTAAAAATTCTTTTCAGAAAACAATAAGAAGCTTAGATTTTGGATGACAGATTTCCCTATGTGATATACCTCACTTGAAATTTTCAAAGTAATTATTAAAAGTGCCCTTTGTAATTTTTCATATCACACTATAGGAATGGCCAGTGTCATTTTGAACATTCTTAGCCATGCCTGATACCTCCTCACCACCATAAATTAAGGTAGAATGTTGGCTAAAGCAAAGCTCAGTGGATCAGCCTGTCAAAAGCACTGATTTACAGTTCGGCTACTCACATTTCTTACACACTGCTGCCCTCCCTCTTGTTGGCCCGTACAACTTTAAAGTACTCAGGGAACGAACTAACATGGTAGCGCCTATACCTAACTAATCCTGTCTAAAGAGTCTCCACTGGAAGTGTTTGAGAGCAGTATTTATTTTCCCAGTGTGATTTATGTAAACATTTGTCCCGTTTGAAAGTAGCGTATTAATGCCTAATTCTGGGGGGTGGGGAGGGCAAAAACCTTCTCTGCCTGTCTAGACAGAGCCTTGTTAGTATATGTCTGATTATATGGGTGCATGGCAGTAATATTAATTGGTGGGAAATGAGCCAAGGAAAGACAACCCTATCTCCCAATTAAATTTACTGAGCTTACAGGGTGGTTTATAAAGTCAACATGCTGGGCAAGGTTTACATCTGACCAGGGAAATTGTTGTTTTCTGATCCCCGGTTGGCCGTCAGCCACTCCAAACACAAGACAGATGTTGGCTTTACTAGGGTCAGGGTTATCACAGGGTGGGTTGAACAGTCATTGGCTCTATAGTTTGCTACTTTTCCTTTGCTGATGAATAAGAGCAAATAAAATTATTTCTGAATGCCTTGGTGGGTGAGGTGGGTTCCTTTTGCAAAGCTGGATCCGGCCACTGAAAACCAACATCACAGCAGCAAACCTCCCATGTCTCCAATGTTTCTTAGTTCAGTTTGATCTGAGGACGACTGATGTGCTATCTCAAAGGGCAAAAGTTAATACCTTCTCATAAAGACAATGATAAGCACAAACAAGGTATTCACTCTGATATATTGGTTTCTTATCTGGGGATCAAGGCAAAAATGTGGGAGAACTGAAACACAGAGTTTGAAGTAGCATCAAAGTAATTTGTTGGTTTTTGAAGTAGGAACTTTCTTATTAAATGTTTTCTTCTAATAGAATGAGGTGTATAATAGCATGACACCCAATGAAGGCTGTGAAATTGGGAGATGTTTTCTGTTTGCTATGTGTCAAGTAAAGCAGGCACATGTGATTCCCAGCCTCTTGTGTTTTTCTTTTGGGGTAGGTTAGTTTCCATTAGGTGCTAGGAAAACTAGCCCTGCACCATCATCCCCCCCCTAGAATGGGAGCCAGACTTGAAAGAATCCTTTCTGTGGGAAGACAAGTCTTGTGATGGGAGCAGAGTGATAAGCCCTGATGCTGGGGCTTTGGGATCCATGTTGGGGGCTGCCAGAGACATCATCTGATACTGGGCAGCAAGGGAGAGCAGGAGGCTGTGAGTTAGTACAACTTTTGGTGCACTTCTGGAAGAGCAAAGACACACACAGCCTTTCATGAGGCTGGAGATATATAGCTAGGTTGACATAATTTATTCTGGGAATTGCATGTTAAATTGTATTCCAGATACCACGTTATATTTGGTGGTTGACTAGAAAATAGTATACCGTTTGTCTATTTAAGGCTAAAAATCTCCAACATTGCCTTTTAAGCCTACAATTGCCCATGAAAATAAATAACTATTTCCCTCCTTACTCGAACTGCCTTTCTCATCTGCTCATTCTGGAATGCTCTTATAAAAGTTATCTGCCTCTCTGAACATATTTATCTTTCAAATTCCTTTTCATTCAATGGCGGCTCCTCTCATCACCTCATCCACGTTACGCTCCAGACTTTGCCTCACTTTGGCTGCCTCCAGGGTTTCCAGGCTGGGTCTCATCCTCCTCCTCCTGGCTCTGAGTGTGTGGTCACCCCCAGGCCAGCCTCCTTCCCCTGACCTCCTCCTCGATCTCTCTGCTGGCTTCCTCAAAGCTCCTGTGATCTGCCAGGCTGAGTGCTGACCCCTTTCTGTTGAAAGATCCCTTTGCTCCCACACACCCAGTGCTCACTAAATGGAGGATTCTTAACCTCTGACTTTTTCCAGCTGCAGCCTTTCAACCTAACTGATGCCATCTAATTGTGCTTTCCTGCCTATCGGGTGTTCTTTCATTATCTCCTCCATTTATCAGAATGTTTGGGGGTCATTTTTGGCTATTTCTCCTTGCTTCTTCTCAGCCTACATTAATGGGACTTCAGCGTTAACATTTATGAGATGCTGCTGCACTGGACGTGAGGACCTAACACAGTAACCTTCCCTCTGCAGATCATTCTTCTCACCCTAGGGTGGTGAGGACGAGCCTATCTGCACACATTGGCTGGGCTGAGGCAGACACGGTCTTGAGAACATTGATTATTTCTGGTGAAGCTATTGGGAAGTCATCATTTCAGTCAAGTTTCCGCCCTCTGTGTGCTCCTTCACAAAGTGATTTAAACACTGATCTGACTGTAAAATGATGAGTCATTAGGTTCACAGAGACATTAGACAGCAAAGACGTAGTTATGGAACCTTAGGTCATAACCTTTTCTCATTTTTTTGAGTCTGGCATTACTGCTGTCGTGTGGAAAATTTTCTTTTGGGACGTTGTACAGCTGTGAGTCAGTTTCTTTGCCTAAGAATGTTGCCTGGGGCAGTAACAGGGCTAGCTTTTTCCTTCTATTCCACTCCCCCCCCAACTTTTTTTTTTGTCCAAAGGAAAAATTTGGCCAAATTGTCTAACCTGTGGCTTAGGTTCTGGGTTTGTAATTGGCTGAAGGGTGCTCTCCTTTTTGAAAGTGGAAAGGAAAGTGAGAGAGGATGGAGAGAACTGGGCTGGGAGGCAGTGTCCCCTACTGCCCAGAGGGACCGTAGATAGTTGTTCTCTTCTCAGTGTTGCTGGGACAGGGGCTGACTTGATATGTATGGGCCCTGGGCATTCTTTCTATCTTTTCTGTTCTACTTGATGCCATAGAGAATGTGGTCTGTGGAAAGGCTTTTATCCTGTTCAGAAAATCTCTATTTCTGTAGCATAGTTGGCCTACATGTGTTTGTTAAAAATGAAAACAAAAACAAAAACAAAAAACCTAGAAATCCCAAGTTCAGAAACATCAGGGACCTGCACTCAGGGATTGGTCTCTTATATTCTCCCTGTCTGAGAGTCATGTACACACCAAGCAAAAAATGAAATAAAAATAGAATACCGTATGTCTCGTAATGTCCAGAGATTTCCCATCCTGTGTGCTTCTGCTTGGCACTCATTCACAGTTGACTTATCTGAAATGACCTGCCATTAACCTTCAAAACCAAATTCTGTTTCAGATTTTTTCTTACATGATGTCATCATTCTCCTAGGACTCACTGAGGAACTTAATACTTTTATGAAAAATTTCTATCACATGAAGATGACTACATAACACAGTGTTTTCCTTTCTGGCCTTAATGTAACACATCCTTAGCACAGGTTTTCTAGTACATTTATTCTCTATAAAACTGTCTGTCTACTGTGTGACTTTTTTGGTCTTTGTATTAATAAGCCATTTGCCTATTTTTCTTTTATTATAACATAGCTCAAATAATTTTGAAAGGATTTCTGACTCAGAGATCATTTAATGGCAAGGAAGAGACACAAAGAGCAATGTTTATCAGCCTCAGAACTATTAACATTTTGGCAGCAGGAGTGGGCAGGAGGAGCCACTAGGCTGTGATACAGATGCAAATGATGTCTTTGCCAGCCCATTGGGGGAATTCTGGACCAAAATGTGCCTACTGGAAGGGTCCTGCATTGGATGAAATGGCTAAGCCCTTGTTCCATCCCTTTGCTCCATCATTTATTGGGTTATCCTAAAAGGAATGTGATCTTTGTTACCACTGCTGATCACTGGCCACACCTCAAGAGGAGCATGGTCCCAGGTGGCACACTGAGGGGCATACTGAGGTTGCTGACGGTTGTAGGCTATCAGCTAATCACATTCTTTGAAGGTGGGCAGCAAGTTCTTCTGGGTAGGGAAAGCTGAGTGGCACATCTCCATGTGTACCACATGAGATCAGACACCAAGTCTCCTCCATCCATTGTCTACGCCTGTGTTTTCCTATGAACTCCTTTATATTTCTCTGTCCATTGACCTCCTTTCCCCCTGCTTTCCTATACAATTGAGCTAAACATGACTGCTTTAAGGGGCCTGATTTTGTCAGTTGAAAAAATATTAACAAAATCTGAATAGACTTAATTGGATACAAACTCAAAATTCTTATAGTCTTCTTGGGCTAGTTAGGGTTGAGTGTCCATTCGTGGGCCAGTCACTACAGTGTCACATAGAAGAAACATGACTGCAGGGTACCACTTTACTGGGTAGGAGTTTCCAGGGAAGGAAAGCCATGGCTGGGATGACACCTCCAAAAGTCCGTCCTGCAAATGTGTTCATGTGTGGAGTTGGAACCTGAAGCCAGGCCCCGTGCCTTTAAGTGCAATACTCTTGCTAACAACACTGTACCTTTCTGTCTATCTTTCCTTAATTTTAACCCATCCTAAACATTGCTGCCTAAAGGAATCTCCTGGCTCCATGTTATAGAACCAGGCTCACCATGGCTCCATGGCTCCCTATAGTCAACACGATTAATTCTAAAATAATGGAAAACCCTTTAAGACTTGCCCAATTGGGCACTGTAGACTTAACACATCACCTACTCTGCTGGCACATGCCATCACATTCCTTTCCCCTTGCTTTTGTGTCTCCACCTGGCTTGCCCTATCCTTTAAAAAGCAATTTATTGAGTGTTTATTATGTCAAGTACTGTGCTTAGTGCTTTTTGCAGTCTCTCTATCCTTCCAACAACCTTGTGAGGTAAGAATCAGAACTCCTACTGATAGATTTTTATTTTATGTAAAACTAAGATTTAGAAAGATAAAATGATTGGCTTACAACTACACAGCTAGTTTGGGGACAAGCTGTGGGATGGAACCTGGTTCTGTCCAGCATCAAATTCAGAATATTTCTACTGTTCATGCTGCCCCTTTATCATGTTAAGTTCTGTATACTGTAGGTCAAGTTCTATTATATCTACATACCTCTTTCTGATAATTTCAATGCAGAGATCTTAATTTCATTCTCTGTTTAATCATAACACTCACTTAGTGTCTAATAATATCATGCTTTATAATATTATAACTTAAGTGTGTGAATATATTTTCCCACTATACCTAAGCCGCTTGAAGACATGACCATTGATTCAGTTCCCCATTCAAAAAGTGGATGAGGAACAAGTCAATAGGTTTGAAATTCAATAAAGGCAGAAACAAAGTTCACTGAAAAACTGAAGAAGCCCAGAGCAGGCTGTCAAATTACAAATAAACAGAAAATGAAATATAATAGGAAGTTATGAAACAAAGAAAATTAAGACAAAGTAGGAATATATTTGTAAGGTGGAAATAAAATTCTGGAAATAACTAATCAAGATTAAGTAGCTTGTTTCTGATGCACTGACAAGACTCCTGTGTATACTAAATGTACACAGCAACATATCTTGATCTTGTAATGAAGTTTTGTTCCTCTGTAGGAAATCTTTTTAGAATGAATTCAGATTAACTTTAAAATTATCTCCAGAAAAATCTATAGAAATGTATTGAAAAGAGAAGGGATTATTCTCCATTATTTATTTTACAAACAAGCCTTCATTGTATCAGAGCCTAGTACTTTTAAGTTGATGAAATTTAGATTTAGAATGAATTATGGCATATATGCAAAGCACATGTATAACAAACATGATGACATACGGTTTAACCTATTTAAAAGACATTTAAAATACCTTAAAATAATCAATTAGCATATATATATTTATGTATTGTTCTTCATTAATATAGTTCATGTTAATAACTATAGTGGAAAATACCAAATCATATTTTAAAATCATGTAGTTAATATTTTTAGATATATAGAAAAATATTACTGCTGATTAATTTGAATGAATGATAATATCATCAATAAATCAAGTATTTCCTAAGTCTTGTCATATGCAAAGTACTATGGCAAACAAAAAGAAACAATTTAGCTAGGGAAGGTATTTAAATGATTAATTAAATATAAGGAGCAAGAAGAAATTACAGTTGATGTGAGCATTGCCAAATGAGATCAGAAGATAGAAAGAGCACACTGTAGGTTGAATGGTGTCAAAAGGTTATAAAGAAGCACTTTGAACAAACTTATAAAGATCATCAGTGTGGTCAGGTAGAGGAGATGGACACAGCATGCTGGCCAGTCTGTCAGTCTGTGAACAGAATCTTTGAGCATGAATTAAGATTCCCACAGGAGGAGAGTAAGAGGGTAAATTGGAGCTATATTTGGAGAACTTTGAAGGCTAGAGTAATAAATTTGAACAATGATAGGTTATGGAGAGTTGCCACAGTCAGTTCTCACCAGGAGGTTTATTTACCTTCACTCAAAGTACATTTATTGAGCATCAGCCATTTGTAAGAGGCACTGTGCTAAGTGTTGTAAGGAAGTAAAAAAATCAACAGTTAACTACTTCTGCCCTCAAGCAGTTGATAGTCTGCTATATAGGAAAAAATATGTGTACACACACAACTACTGAATAAGTCAGAATATGACAGGCATTCTAAGAGAAGTATGAGACTTGTAAACCAAGTGTTAAGATAAAACAGGGGACAAGGAATTAATTCCAGGTGGGAGGATTCAGAAACACTTCGGAAGAGAGCAGGCATTTCATATGGTCTTTGAAAGATGGAGGAAATTTTGACAACACCTTTTATCCATGGTTTTTAAATAGGAAAACCAAGGGTGTGGGAGTAGGAAATTGCAGAACAAATTAAAGACCTAGAAATTAGTTTAGCTTGGTTAGAATCCAAAGAACATAAGGAGATAAGGGCAGAAGTGCACAATGAAGCCTGGACATGGAGGGGCCTTAGTGCCCAGCTTAGATGTTTGCCCTTTTCCTTTCCTCTTTTATTTCTCAACCAAGAATGGTTGGGGAAACAGTGAGTCTTAAAAAAAGACCTCTCCCGAAGTTCTCATGAGCACCTCCAAGAGTTCATGTCCTGGTGATTGACATGTGGTGAATGATAAGAACCGTGCTTTGGTGGAGTTACTGGAGAAGAACAGTGGGTGGGATGAATTGAAAGGGAAGTTACAGGCAGGAAGAAGTTTTGCAAGCTGTCACAATAGTGCAGGTGGGTCTATGAGGGTTAGAATTACTAAGTCCTCCCCTGACCTCAGCTTTATTGAGATATAATTGACATATAACATTGTGTAAGTTTTAGGTGATTTGGTTGGTATATATTGCTAAATGATTACTGCAATGAGGTTGGTTAACACATCTGTCACCTCACATAGTTACTACTAAGTTCTTAATTAGCCTCTCATCAGTCTACACTTTCCATGTGGACAGTGGGAATGTTAAACAGGAAACCAATTTTGAAACCTTTACCAGTGTTTGATAGATAGGATCCAATGAATGCCTAGATGTGGGAATCCAACTTAAGAAGATATTAAGGATAACTTCATGACTTAAGTTTTTATTAATTAAAGGGTAACATCTGTCTTAAAATTAAAGAAAACATGGAGAAAGCAGAATAGGAAGCATTATTCTGGTTACCTGCAATATGGTGCATTGACATGCATGATTTCAAGATGGCAGAATAAGCATGTTTATTTACTTGTCCTCCATCTCTAATCCAATTGTGATCACAGTAAAGTATTTAGGCTAGAAATTCGTAACAACTGCAAGACAAGGAGGCAGAGGTTATAAGAAGATGAGAGTTTAACATATTTCTGGGAGATAGAACACAGAGAAATGGGAGGAAGGAGATAGAATATGTGAAGTAGCTGGCTGGTGGTTATATGGGAAATGGAATGAAAGGTGATTGGGCTCAAGTTGGCAGACATGAAGTGCAGAAAACTGAAGTGATGGTTTGAAGATTGATCAACAAAGTATGACAGGTGCATGCTTCCCTACCTTCTTGCACAGAACTGCAAGGAGGCCTGGGAGGCTTGGAGCAGCTAGAACTTCTGGTATATCTTCTCTGGCTGGGAGCAGTCCAAGTGCCCCAATTAAAGACATCCCTTCAGATATATCTGATGTGTGAAAGAGTTTGGCAGGTGGTGCTCTGCCGACTTACGCTGTCTGAAGAAAACTAAGGCTTCTAGAGAACCACTGTCCTCACTCTGCCACTTCCCTTCTTGCCCACTCAATACTTAAAAACCTCACAGCCCATGAACATGTAATTCATGGTCATTCTTCCCACTTAGGGGAAGGGCTACACCTAAAAGAGTGCAGAGGAAACCTCAATAAGTTATCTAAAATGATAAACCCAGACCTTCACTCTTAAACATGAATGGAATTCAAGATACCAGATGGTAGAGGAAAAATAGTAGTATTTAAAAAATCAAGATAAACAGATGTACATTCAAATATATTAAAAATATAGAAATGTATATTGACCCTAGAGGAACTAGAGGTAATTTAGGAAACAGAAGAGAACTTTAAAAAATTCTATTCTATTAGTATTGGCTTTAAGATTTGAGAAGACATTACATCCATTAAACAAAAGCAGAATTCCATGAAAAAATAATAAGCAAAGTGAGAAATGGCTTTTGTAAATTACAAATGAATGCTGAAAAGTAAAACTCCAGAATACTAAGCAAAACCAAACAAAACCACCAAAATATGGAAAACAAGATGTGATCAATCTGGAACGTCTAAAATCAGATTAGCAGGAGTCCCAGAAATGAAAAGTAGAGAAAAGAGAGGGGAAGAAATGAACAAAATAATGAAAGAAAATTTCCCAGAGCTAAACGTAAGATTAGGAGAATTTATCATGTACTGTAAAGGATGACTAAAAATACCCCCACACAGATACATTCTTATGAAATTTCAGAACATTTCAGATGCAGATAAGATCCTAAGAAGTTTTCAGAAAGAAAAAATTTCCCTTAAAAGGATGGAGAAACAGACTGGTATCAGACATCTCATCAGTCACATGGAGTATTTAAATTTAATAGAGTAATGCTTTTAAACCTCTGAGGAAAAGTTATTTTGACACAAAGGTTCCATAACCAATCTATGAATCAGTTAGGGTAGAATAAAGACATTTTCAGAAATGCAAGGATTTAGAAAATTTGCCAATCATGTATTCTTTTTGAAGACATTTCTCAGTGATAGCAATATGAGAGAGAGAACCAAGAAAGAAGATAGAATATTTCAGCCAGATGTGCAGTATAGGAGAGCCCAGGATGAAAACTGTGTGGGAGGAGGAAGACCCAGGTCTGCAAGGAGAAATGTCTCTTGGAAAAAGGAGATTTTGTTGTAAGGTTGAGAGTAAATTCCAGGATATGGTAGAAGCATATATTTCTTCTATTTATAAGAAGAAAACAAGATAATTAAATGTCTCTCTCTCTCTGTCCTCCAAACCAAACCAAATACAAAAAGTACAAGAAAATTATGGTCCAAATATGAAGCAAATAGAAATGCAACAGGATTTTGCAGAATTGAGTCCAAATGAATAAAAATCCTTTGACTGTGAGTCAGCGCTGTCCTTGAGGTCACCCAACATAGTGATATGGGCTTGTTGAGAGGTAAAGGTAAACTAGCTTATTTTTTGACTTTGCAGTAAATAATACTTAGATAGTTACAATGACATAAATACTCCTTATTGGTTTTTAATTTTTAGAATCTATACACAAATGATTAAGTAAAGACAATTAGCGTTATAGCACAAAATATAAATTATAAAATGAAAAGGTTTAAATAATAGGACTTAGAAGAAATAAGAAGGAAAAGTGGAAAGTAAAGAGCAGGGGGGTAATGTCTTTAGCACCTGACACAGTGAGAAGTTGCTAGGTCATGTCAAAAGTTGACAGAATAAGAAATAGATTTTAAAATGTTTAAAATTTCAGATGTGACAGGTAAAGTAATGAATAATGATAATAACAGCAACAACATATAGGGAGGATGGGGGAGGAATGAATTAAGTGAGTTAAATGCTCAACTGTCATCAGCTTATGTTTGATAAATTAAAAAACACAGAGGTAAACAACAGAGGAAACAAAACCAAAATGGTTAGAAGTGCTTACCTCTAGGGAATAGAAGGTACAGGCCATTTACTTTAGCTAAAAAATAATGCAGTTCAGTAAAACTTGACATCTGAAAAGCAAAAGAAGGAAAATACTAGGAATATTCAATAGTAGGTAGGTCTGAAATTTGCTTGTGAAAAAAAATAGGTACATTTACAAGCTGAACTCTGCTTGTTTAATAGGCAAGGATGGAGGAAATAGTTGACAAAAAGTTCTAGTAGGTGAAATCCAGAGGTAAATTTCGAAAATCAGAAAACTGAGTTACGGTGTGTATAAAAGCTACACTTCACGGGAAGAACATTTTCAGGTAGTTTGCTGCTTTAGGAAGTACTGGAATTAGTAGTCATTTCTTAAGCATGTGGTAGCTCCCAGTTTAAAGACTTTAAAAATGTTTGTTTTTCTGATTATAAAAGTAATAGATGTTCTTGTGGAAAATTAGAAAATTACAGAAAAGTATAAAGAAACTCCAAACCTATTTAGTATACGGCACCTTTGCACCCCTAGTATTTTCACTTCCTTCCTTGAGATACCAAATAAAATAAACTCCCTCCTCTATCCCCACTACCAGGTGGAAGTTACTTCCAGGCAGCAGGGCAGGAATCAGTAGTTCAGAGTGTAAGGTAGCTTAGCTTATCTTGCTCATGATATTCCTGAGCTCATGATATTCCTGAACATGGGATACCCCTCCCGCCCCACCGTTGCTGCTCTGGCTGGGATAGGCAGCTGTCACCAGAGAAACTGACTGATGTAGACTCAGGTGTTACTCTCCCAGAGGTGGGAGAGTGAGAAGACAAGGAGTATGAATTAAATGCTCCTCAAAATTTAGCGTGCCTAAGAATCATCAGAGGGGCTCAAATGGTGCCATTTCCATAGCTTCGATTGGTCAGGAGAGGAGCCTAGACATATTTTTAAAAAAGGACTCTAAGAACTCACTACTCCAATCTGGCCCATGAACCAGCAATGTTGACATCACCTGGGAGCATATGAGAAATGAAGAATCTTGAATCTACCCCAGACCCACTGAATCAAAATACTCATCTGTCATTTCAATAAAATCGCCAGGTGATTTGAGAAGCACTGGGCTAGGTGATCTTATAATTGTTCTGGGGACCATTTTGTCTAAAACACCATCTAGCTTCTCTTAATTAAAACAATCCAGCCAGAGCCAGTGGCAGTTGCTTCTCACTACCAGCTCATCTCCCTCCACGTCTTCCTCTTTGGACTTTAATCTTTCTATTGACATTCAGGGGGATGCTAACCATAACTTTTTTCGGGTTTATCTTGAGTCAGAGTCAAATTCAAAGGAAGGAAGTCCTGAAGACTCCGGAGGATTTGCAGGATGCTGGGTAAGCTGCAATGAGGGAAGATGGACATTCACAGTGAGAGCAGCTAGCACGAAACTGAGGAATCCTTCCCAGCGAGGTCCTCCTTTGTTTGTTGCGGAGGAATATAGCGGATATTGGTCAGAGTCAGATATGTGTGTTTTTAGCAAGATCTGTGGTATTCTGTGGTACTTTTATGCGTTGCATACGGCAGGCAAGCCAGTTAGGTACATCGGCACTTGTTCTTAGGTCTCAGCTCCAAGAGAAAATGAGCTGTAAACCTATACAATTCAAATTCACAGCTGAGGGGGTTTTGATAGCTGATGGCACACGAAGCATCAGAGGCTTGACCTCTAGGATACTGATTATATGGGAAAGGTTCATGCAGACCAGAAAATATTTAAGTGGGACTAACATTTTTGAAACTCTAAAATAGGAACCCTTTGATCTAGTTTCTTTAGGGGGGTGAAAATTCAAATTTGTGTTTTCTTTACATATTTAACTTCCTTTGAAATTTGATTGAAAACAGTCTGGGGTATGCACGTCAAAGTTGTATTTTATTCATTGTTGGCTTCTCCCTTGCCTCTGGGCAAGAGTATGTGGGGTTCATCCTACCCAACAATATGAGATTTCATTTTATTCTTAAAACGTTCTTCCTCAAAATGGACTGTAGACATTACTGTAACATGTGATGATTCAGTTGCTTAGCACACAGTTCATTCCCTGGTTAGTCTGAATCTGGGTACATTGTGCTTGTTTTGGTTTTGAGCCAAGTCTGAGCCACGTCTGTCTGCACGGGCTGGCCGGCTGCACTCCGACTCTGGTCAGCACTGGCTGTTACTCTCCTAGTCATCTTTTTATCTTTCTGGGTAATCTCAGGCTTAATTTGGTTCCTGACTTTAATACTCCCATCTGGCTTCTTTCTTTCTTTTTTTTTCTTAAAAACATCTGTCTGAAACTTATATAGTCATCCTCATGACCATTTGGATATTTAGAGTAATGTTCCTCTTCTTGTGTGGAACTGGGATCCATGATAACTTCTTATATAGAACATAGAAGAAATTAGCTGCAAGTGTGTGTAACTCTTTAGATGGCTGTGAGAATGTTCAGATCATTCAGGTCATTTTCTCCTTTGGTCTCTATGACTGATACCTGTTCAAAGGAGAAGTTACCTTAGTGGGGAGAGAGTTGCCCCCTCCCCCCACCAAAAATACTCATTGTCTACAAAGATGATAATATTGTGTAGGCACTTTGATCAAACTGATACAGATAAAAGACCCATTATATAAATTAACTGCTAGATTACTTTTCTGGAGGAAGTTTATCTTTTTGCAGTCTATGTTTTTGTTAAGTATCACCTCTTGATTTGTTTATTATTCTTCTTAATACATTTACTGTGGGATTAATTTAAGAGATCTCAATTAGAGATAACAGGGTTTGTCTTTTGCCTACCTGGTTATAACATTAGTGGCTAAATTTATTAACCTCAGTGCTTGTTTTAAAACATTATTTGGAGTAAAAAGGACATGTGGAAATTTTCAGTGTGATTAACTTGTACTGTATATTGATTGTGTTGGTGGTTACAATTTAATGGTGTCAACACTCATTAAATTGTACACTTGAAAATTGCCGAATTATGTTGTATGTAAATAATACCTCAGTAAAAGTGATTAAAAAGAAACGCAGTGCTAAGTAAAAATTATCCAAATCTTAGATTTTTCTACAACGTATTAGTATTTTACCCTCCAAGCCACCCCATATTATCTTCTTCCTTTTCTTCCTTAGGTAATGTCTTAAGTCTGTTTGGGCTGCTGTAAAAGAATACCATAGATTGGGTGGCTTATAAAAAAGAAAGAAATTGGAACCAAGAAATTGGAGTGCTGCAGTAACAAATAGCAAAAATATGGAAGCAGCTTTAGAACTGGACAATGAGTGTAGGCAGAAGAATTTTAAAGTGCATGTTAGAGCTGACATTGACATGAATGGATTGTTAAAGGCAATTCTGGTAAGCATTCAAAAAAAAAAAAAAAGAGGAGAATTACAAAGAAAAACTCAATCTTCTTTGAAAATGCCTTAGTAATCCTGAACAGAATATTGGTAGAAACAAGGACAGTGAAGGCCATTTTGATGTGGTCTCAGATGGAAATGAGAAACATGTTATTAGACAATGGAGGAAAGGCCATCCTTGTAAAATGACAAAGAACTTGGCTGAATTGTATTCATGTTCCAGTGTTTCATTGGAAGTAGTACTTGAGAGCGATGACATTGGGTATTCAGCTGAATAAATTTTTAAGCAAAGTGTTGAAGATGAACATTGACTTCTCCTGACTGCTTATAGTAAAGTTCAAAAGAGAAATAACTTAAAGATGAAATTGTTAAGCAAAAAAAGAACTTAAAGGTTTGGAAAGTCCTCAACCTATTTATATTGCAAAAAATAAGAATAATAAAGATGTGGCCAGGTGGCCATTTGATTAGATTAGTACGGATCAGCCATCTCAACAGAACAGCTCCTCAACAGGAGCTATTATCCAAAGCAATGGAAGAATGACCCAGACAGTGATTCAGAGATAATCAGAGCTGCCACTCCTGTCATAGACCCCTAGTGAAGGGACAGGGGGTGGAGGTAGGTAGAGTGGCTTCAAAGGAGAAGCTGCTGCACCTGCGGGGCCCCTGTGTACAATGCCCGTGCTGCCTCACATCAAGGGCTCCCTCTTGCCCTCTGATTCAGCACTCCTTGCTTCTTGCCCATCCCAGCTGCAGCTGAAGTGGGCCCAGTACAGCTCAGCCATGATGGCTAACTCTTTGCAAGGTGCAGGCAGCAAACTTTGGTGTCATCTGCACCAGCATGTCTCCATCACCAGGCAGAGTACATGGCCTTGGGGGCCTGGCAGTCTCCACCTAGGTTTGAGGATAGAGCTGTCTGGAGTCACAGGGAGCCTGATCCCAGTTCAGGAGTACTGTGGCATTGGGAGGAGGAGGAGGACACCCCCACCAAGCAGTGGGGATAATGGTGCCACCCTAACTGGGCCTGGGAGGCAGAGCATGGGCCAAAGGGGATTATTATTGAACCTTAAGGTTTAAGTTGTTTGCCTTGTTAG
This sequence comes from Camelus dromedarius, assembly GCF_036321535.1. Classification (NCBI taxonomy): domain Eukaryota; kingdom Metazoa; phylum Chordata; class Mammalia; order Artiodactyla; family Camelidae; genus Camelus; species Camelus dromedarius. The sequence goes on from NC_087438.1 coordinate 54,894,913, forward strand.
GTTTTGGATTTACCTGAGGCTGTTCCTCCTTTCTTCTTCCCTATTTCTCCCTTTTGGAGTGGGAATATCTATCCTGTGCCTGTCCCACCATTGTATTTTGGAAGCACATCACATGTTTGGTTTCATAGCTGGGGAGGAATTTGTCTTAGGATGAATCATACCTCAAGTCTTACCCATATCTGATTTAGATGATATTCAGATAAGATTTTAGACTTAGACTTTACAACTGATACTGAAACAAGTTAAGACTTTTGAGGCTATTGGGATGGAATGAATGTATTCTGTATGCTAAAAAGATAAGGACTTTTGGGGGTGAAGGAAGGAATGCAATAAATTGAATGTTCCCCCCTCCCCCAAATTCATATACTGAAACCTACTCCCCAGTGTGATGATATTTGGAGGTGGAGCCTCTGGGAGATGATTAGGTCATAAAGAGTAGAGCCCTCATGAATGGGATTAGTACCCTTATAGAAGAGGCCTCAGAGAGCTTCCTTGCTCCTTCCACCGGTGAGGACTCAGTGAGAAGATGGTCTACGGACTGGGAAACGGGCTCTCACCAGACACTGAATCTGCCAGTGCCTTAATTTTGGACTTCCAAAACTGTGAAAAATAAATGTTTGTTGTTTAAGCCACCCATTCCATGGTATTTTTGTTAAAGCAGTCTGAATGGACTAAGACAGGTATTATGTTCTTGGCTTTACCACTCACTGCTGGTCACAGGAAGTAGGTTTTCAGGGTCTCGTCGTCTTCACTGGCTTTGTGCTGATATGTCTTAGTGAGAATAGGTAAACCTAGGATGAAGTGGATCCTTGTTAACTACACTCTTGCTGCTTATAAGGAAAAGTCAGAGGAGCAAGCTGCTCATTAACCATCGGATTCATGTGTTCACTCATTCAATAATTATTAAATGCTTACTGTGTTCCAGGTTAAACACCAATTTGTGTGCTTACTTGCATTTTTCTGGCCCTGCTTCATGAATCCATGGCCTAGGCTAGCTTTCCTGAATTGATCTAGTCTCCTGGTTTTGCACTGCTTAGCTGTCCCCCTGGATTTAAAAATAAATCAAAATCCTAGTCCTCTTCCTGCCTTCAAGAAATGCTTGAGTGTTATTTCATTTTTATCTCTTTGCCTGTATTTTATCTACCAAATTAGACTGTAAGGTTCCTGAGGGCAGACACCAGGTGTCCCTTACACTAACCAGAAAAGACGCCTTCTGCCAAGTAGGTTTTAGATTCGTGTTCTTCCTAGCACCCGCATGCTTCTGCTATAGCATTTACCACATTTGACTAAAATTCTCAACTTGAGTTTGTGACCTTGGGAAATTATAAACTCCCAAATGGCCTATTTTTGTTGTTACTGTTTTTTATTTCATTCTCAGCACACAGCCCTGAGCTTAATAAGACATTCAAAAACCTTATTGACAAAGCAGGTTTATTAACATGAGGGATGCTGAAAGACACAGCTAACCAAAATATTTACCCTTTTGTTCTGCAGAGTTACTTGAAATTACTACCTCAGACTTCATACTTTCATTTTGAAATTGCATTGTGACCTATTAGGGACCACATGTTATCTGAGTGGAATAATATCTTAACAAGCTACCAGCCAGGTTTAGTTTGGTTAGTGTTTCTCAAATGTTTTTGGTGGTGATCCATTTTGAGAAAAACATCTACTCTGAAAAACAGAAAACAGGGAAAAAAATTCTGTATATTCATATAGAGTACATATATACACAGACCACAATTATACCTTACCCTTAGCTTTACTTACTATTGTAACGCACGCTGATATTTTTTTCCCTATTCTATTTCTATTTTAAAAATACAGATTGTAGGACCCACTTTTTGATTTCATGACTCACTAGTGCAGTCTGAATACACTGGCTGGTTTAGTTTATGGATTAAACCACTGCCATTATCACACATCTATCTGTGCTAAGTGATGAAAAGAAAAAAAAATTCTGAAATACAGGTCTGGATATTGAGTATTGCCAGAGGAGAGATGGTCAGGAAAGAAAAGACTCTTGGCCCCTGGATTAGGAAAGGAGGGCATTCAAAGAAAGGGGTAGTCAGATGAGACTACCAAAGATAATTTCTCCTATTTCCTTTTGCATTTTTAGTTCAACGTACACCTGTCTTTCCAGCTGCACTCCAAGCACTTCCAGGACAGGAACTATACATTATTCATATTTATATCTTCATTGCCTAACAAAGGTCCTGGGATCAATAAATATTTGCTAAGTTGAGAGTAAAATAAAGGGCTAATATTTATCAAGCACTTAACGATGTGCCACACAGTCATGTGTAGTATACGCTGTGGTTCCCTACTCAAATCCTCTTAGCTACTAATGAGAACTGATGGCTAATGCCCACAGCTACCCTCTTCTTCACAGAACTACCAGCTGACCTTCCATTCCTTCCTTTCTCTAATCCTCCAACCAGTGGCCAATGACTGACTGACTACAGAATACGAAAGCCTATCCCAACCCCCTGCCACAAGATGGAACCAACTCTGTTGTACAATTCCTGCTCCAGAGCATTCCATGGGATCAGGCTAAAGTTAGTCTCCAGCTGAGACCACGTCCTTGCTCAGCTTTCTTACCCTGATTTATTCTGCTTCCCTTACTCTCTCAAAAAAATCCCATTCACAAGAAGCTCTACCTCAAGCTCTTTTCCTAGGGAACCCATCCTAAGAAAACCTGGTTCCAAGTAATTTACAGTACCATTCTCTATTTATTTCACCCTCAGATCAAGTCTTGGAGGTAGCCATTTACAGATGAGGAAAAAGGTACCAAACAATGAGGTCACACGGTGGTGCCCTGAGATTCACATAGAGCTCAGTCTGATCTGTGCCAAGGCTCTGCCCCATCACACATACTGCATCCAGGTTTGGGTCTGTGTCTGGCTGACAGAACCAGTGGGCACACCCTTGAAGGATGGGCACTTGGGGAAGGATGTCTAGTTCTTCAGTCCTGCACATCGACTGTTATTTATTAGCACTATTGAAGTTATGTATGTGATTATTTAAAATTTTGAAAAGTACAACATAGAAATATTTATTAGTTTGTTCCAAATTTTGCAGGTAGACAGAGGAAATGTCAACTTCTGCCCTATCAATTCAGCAACAGAGAATTCATTTTAAAGGTCAAGCTAACATGATAGATGGTATTTGTACACTCTCAGTTTTTCACTGAACTTGACTAATCCATAGACACTTGATTGAAAACCTGCTTGTGCTGGTAGTTAAAATCCAATTTACAGTAAGTCACTTGTTCACTGCCAAGTTTACAGTTTCTAAGCTACAGAGAGATGAGGAAAGTATTTTGTATTCAATAAATTACCATTCACCCCTTTTCGAAAAATAAGATTCTGTTTTTCTGTGGTTCATTTATTCACTCGGTGGTTGCTGCTGCCCGTTCTTCTATGAATAATTATTTACTGCAGCCAACACCAAATATATTTATCACAGTATAGGATTTTTTAGGGTTTTATCTTTAATATTGAAATTTGAAGTATTGAGCACTTGGTTATTTACTTTCCAAAGTTAACAAGAGAAGCAGAATATCATAGTGGGTAACACATTTTTGATATCAGAATGTACTTCAGTTTTCTAGCTGTGTGATACAGGGTACATTATTTAACATATCTGAGCTCAGTTTATTAATTTTTAAAAGTAATAGTACTTTATACCTTGTAGAATTTTGGTAATAGTTCAATAGGATGCTTAACATGGTCCTAAAACTATGTAAGTGCTCACTAAAGGCTAGCTCCTGTTATTATTATTATTACTACTATTGCTATTACTATATATTGTTGTATTTTAGCCACCATCATCCATTCTTTTTCTTTTGGTAACACTACCCCAATTTCCTTTTTGTGAATGACCTCTCTGCTATTGTGGGCAATCATGTTGGGACTGTAATTTAAGGTGATTTGACCTTCCTTAGCTGCGGGTTCTTTATGTGTCCTAGCATGGGCTCTTAGACTCTCTCTTCTGGGAGAGTCTAAGCAATATAGCTGGAGCAGATCCATCCTCAAGGCAGCTCTGTTGATTTGGGAGAACTCAGGAGAGGCTCTGGTCCCTGCTGCTTCAGTCCTCTGGTTCTCTGAGCAACATCTCATCTTGAAATGAATTCTCTTTTGCTCAGATTACTTAGAGTTGGGTTCTGTTTCTTGCAACCGAAGAATGTAAAAGGATATTAATTATGTAAGTATGATTAAGGCCAATTTTTCAAGGTAAGAAAACTGCTGTGAGTCTGAAATATATTATTTCTTGAATCTGCTATTATATTATTCTCCTCACTATAGGGATTCATGAGCGGCAGATATTTTGAGGACTTCATTGTGGTAAAATCCTCACTCTTACTCACTGTAGTATCTCTAATAGAGGACCCAGTGCTCAGTATTTGCTGAATGAAAAGAGGAGTATTCTCAGCCTGCCTTCTCTGTGGACATAATCCTTAGAGTTAGAATGGTGTTCTGATTGTTTTATGAGAAGCAGACCTTTTATATACAGCTCCTTCTGAGTATAGAGTCAGATATCATGCTAGTATTTAAATATTATTCTCTGCTAATCATCACACTGATTTTAAGAGGTTGGTGTTTTTCTTTTCCATTTTAGATTAGTAAACTGACCCTCAGATAATTTAAGAAAATTGCCTTAGTAAGAGACGGATTCAGGGTTTGAACCTATCTGATTTCCAAAATTTAAATATTTTTCAGTATACTGTGGAAACCTCTAAATATTTCGTTTATTTCACGTCCTTTTGTTTCCTATTCTTTTCATTCACAGAATTTTCTAGCATCCTATTTTTATGCATTTCCTTAGGATAAAAACAAAGAATGATGTAATGGCTATCAAGTAATGAAACTGACATCTGAGCAAGTATGTTAAAGCTTGCATGTGCACATGAGTGTCGTCCCTTTCAAATTGCTCATGGTGGGAAATTGTACTTTCTGTTCTCAACAAATTGTCTACATGCCTGTATCTCATTCTGTTGAATGTCCTTAATGCAGCAACTCTTTGTTCTTTGAGAAGGCATTTGATCTTTGAAACCACTTGGGTGTCCTCAGGTGAATGGAAAAATCATCCACTATAGCTTTCTTTTTCTTACGGGGACTGATTTTTTAGCCTCTGTCAATTCATTCTTACTGATGTATGAGCCCCAGAGGGTTAGAATGTTTGAAGTCTGTCATCCTCACCAGACTGGAAGGTAGGAACAGCTGCATATTTTGTTCTTATAACACCCCCACTGCCCAACAGGCATATAATAAGATCCCTGTAACATTTATTGAATTATGATGGAACAGTCACCCCTTGGTTTCCTTGGAGATTTGGTCCAGGACCTCCTACGGATACTAAAATCCATGGATGCTCAAGTTTCTTATATAAAATGGCGAAGTACAGTTAGCCCTCCCAGCTCACAGATAAGGAGGGCTGATTGTAATTGATTTGGGGAAGGGGAGAAACCCAAAGGAATAAGACTAAAAAGAATAAATAAAGAGGTGAGAGGAATTAGTTTTTGGGTTTTTTTGTTTGTTTGTTTTTTAACTGGACATAGGATAAAACCTTGAGCACGTTTTACTTACCCCCTTAAAAGTGATTGACTTCAGCTCGTACCTGGGCTAGACAGAGGTTAGATGTGATAAGAATCTGCTTATAGTTTACAAAGATTAAAAAATACATTTTCTATTTTTAAACTGTTTATTTTGTACTGAATAGGTGCTCTACCACATTGTGAGAACTCATGGTCTGACATTTCAAATCAGTGTTTTCATACCTGGTTGGCTTTACATGTGAAACAATGAAGAGGGGCTGGGTCACCTCAGTGTAAGATAAGGAGACTTTCTGTACTTTAGTCAGCCTGAACTGCTAAGGAGCCTGAACTTTTTTTTCTTATATTTTCCAACTTATTTGTTTTTTTATTGTAATATAGTCAGTTTACAATATTGTGTCAATTTCTCATGTCTAGCATAATGTTTTAGTCATACATATGCATACATGTGTTCATTTTCATATTCTTTTTCATTATAGATTACTATAAGATATTGAATATAGTTCCCTGTGCTATATAGTATAAACTTGTTTATCTATTTTATATATAGGAGTTAGTATCTGCAAATTTTGAACTCCCAGTTTATCCCTTCCTACCCCCTCCCCCCAAAAACCTAAGTTTGTTTTCTATGCCTCTGAGTATGTTTCTGTTTTGTAAATAGGTTAATTTGTCTTTTCTTTTAGATCACATATAAGTGATATCATATGGTATTTTTCTTTCTCTTTCTGGCTTACTTCACTTAAAATGAGGTCCATCCATGTTGCTGCAAATGGCATTATTCTATTCTTTTTTATGGTTGAGTAGTATTCCATTGTATACTGCAGCTTCTTTATCCAGTCATCTGCCAATGGACATTTAGGTTGTTTCCATGTCTTGACTAGTGTAAATAGTGCTGCTGTGACCATTGGGGTGTGTGTAATTAGAGTTCTTAAGATGGAAGTTCCCCCGACTGGCATGAGGTGAGAGGCTGGGGGTACAGGGCTGGCAGCTTCCTCCTCCTCTGCCCAGCTCACATTTATTTTCTTATCCAGTTTACTTTTCTTTATGTCTCACTGCCTTTCCATCCTCTGCTGCAAAGCATGTTTGAGACAACAAAGACTCTTGGGTGGCATTATATTTAGGGTGAGGCCAATACTAAAAAATAAGTTAGCTTAAACGATAGCAAATTAGCATTTTGTGGATGGCAAAGGTTTATTTAGGAAGTTATGGCTGCGCAGTCAAAAACTCTCCTATACTTTGTGTTGAGGAGAATGTTTTTTCTCTAAACTCAAAAGCACAGTTACTGGTAGGTAGTGAATCATTCTCAGTCACAAACAAAACCTTCTAGGTTGGGTATAATCGTGGGATTTCAATTCACTTCAACAACCACTTGTTGAGTTAAGACCTGTTTGTGTTTGCTCTGCCCCATATATATGAATTGCTCTTGATTATGTGTTGAGGTAGTGTGAAATTGTTTTTGACTGGAAATACTTGACCTAAGTAGGTTTAGGTACATTCTGAGAGTTCAGCCAGTTGGAATGAAGATTGTAACTTGAGTTGTGTATCAAATAGAGAAAGAGAAATAGAGAAACACAGCTCAAAACCTTTTGCCAACTCTTGCATTTGTATGTATTTTCTGTCCCTGACATGATTACATTTTCATTCCCTCAGTTAAGATTTTAAACCATATGTAGGGAGGAAACTGGGTTTAACAAGTGTTCCCAAGCACAGATTGTAGCGTTAAGTACCTTACAGACACTTGGTAAATACTGACTGACTGAGGACATGTGCATACTCCCAAGGGAGCATCCTCAGTGCTTGGTATTTTCTGTGAGAATCAACTCAGTGTTGAAGCATCGTTCCTCTAGATTGGGATGGTTTCCTGGAAGCTGTCAGTACAATGGCATTGATTAGCTGCCAGACTAATTGCTCTCTACCACCAACCTTGTTTCATAGGCAAACTGTGCCCAAGGGTAAAATAACATGCACACTGAGGCAAACTTTCCACCACATGCCCCTAAACCTTCCCCCCTGAATTGAGAAACTGACCTTTTGGTGAACAAATGTTCTTTCACCTTCACTGTTTAGAAGTTGTCAACACTCGGCCAGCTATATGATTGATGCTCGAGCTTTCCTCTTTTCTGTGGACTAGGTTCTATTCTTGTCCCCTCAGAGCTGTGAGCTCTTTATATTGTTTTCCTTTGTTAGATGGCTGGGCTTCCCATAAATTTGAATGTATTTCTTAATCACCTGGATGAACTGAAAGTGTGTTATTCTACTTTGTAGGCTTCTGGCTTTTCTTCTGCAACTCACTGATAGCTAAACGTTTTGTGAACATGCCCTTCTATTAGTAATCTGTTTAAAAGTTAAAAAAAAATTAAAGCTAGGTTTCTTGCTTATGGTTTAGTTTGACTGTCTCAGGCAAATGAGACTGTCTTTTTTTGAGTCTGCTAAAGAGGGCAGATTTTTTAAAGTAATTCTTTCCAACAAACTTTAGAGTTTTCCAAGTGGAGGAAACATTAAAAGGATAGAAAACCTGGTACCAATTTTCTTTAATAATTTTGAATGTGGAGGCATGAGGGTGGAGAGTGAGATTGGATGCTTGCTCAGAGCCCATCATTGCACATATGACAAGGGCTCTGGAACACTGAGGCAGTGTGGAAGTATGATTAAGAATACAGACTCCAGAGTAAAGTGTTTGATCTTGGACAGGTTACTTATCCTGTCTGTACCTCAGTTTCCTTGTCTATAAAATGGGAATGATAGTAATAATAGTATCTACCTCATAGAGTTATTGTGAAGAGTTAATGGGCTTAATATATACAACGATTCTGCAATCTCAATAGCTCTGCACTCAAACAATAGTTATTTTAAAAATACTTTATTTGGTGGCAAAACTGAACATGAACCAATATGAGACTATTCTTGTCTGTATTCCTTTTAATGTGAATGTTTACAAGTTTTGCTGTGGAAAATATTAATGTGTTTGATGTGGGGTACTGTCCAATCTACTAGATGGGTTACATATATATGGTGCATGCACCATATTACATTTCCAAAATCAGAAAAATTCTGAATTCTGAAATTCTGGTCCCATCTGATCTCAAGGGTTCCATATAAAGGACTGGCTGTATACCAAGATAGGACAATATATTGGCAGAAATACTCTCTTTCTGATCACCCATCCTGCTTCTTTTTGGTTAAATCCCTTGGTATTTTCTTATAGGAATTAAAGAAAATAGAAATTTCTCAGGCTATTCATTCATTTATTAAATATTTAGTAAACCCCTACTATGTGCCAAACTCCTCTCCTTTCAGGGAGCTGATTGGCCAGTGGTAGCTATCCTCCATTGAGGGCCTGCTGTGTGCAAGGTTTAATCTAGAACCGTTATTAACATGGTCTCCGATCCTGCAAAGTCATCTGTTCTACAAAGGAAGAAACAGGTTCAGAAATGATAGGTAATCTGCTTAAAGTTGGTGAATGCCTGAGCTGGAACTTAACTCTGGCCTGAGTGGCTCTACAGCCCCTATTCTCTCGTATTACCTTTGGCTGAGAGCACTTGGAACTAATGGTTCTTAAAGAGGGTCTTGTAGATTTTTATCTCTGTGACATTCCGTGTTTTGTAAGGCCTTGCAAACAGGAAAGGCCCAGACCCTTGGGCAGCTCACTAGTGTTGTTCCTGCTTGACCTCCCTGGAAAGGTTGTCATGACCTGCAGGAGGCACGTGAGCAACCAGTGGTCTAGTCAGCCAAGTCACAAATGAAAATTGAGCAACGGGGTAATACATGAGATATTGGAAAACTGAAGTCAGTTTTGTTTAACAACTCTTTGTAACATTTTTATGGAAGTCAAAAATATATGCAGTGAAAGTTGCAGATCTTAAGCATCCAATTCAAAAAATTTTGAAAAGAATTATACATCTGCATATCTGCCACCCTAGAAAGTTTCTTGCCCTCTTCCAGTCAGACTTTACCCTGTAGACGACACTGTTCTGATTTCTGTCATAGTTTGGTATTGTTGGTTCTTGAGCTTCACATAAATGGAATCAAACAGGATGCACTCTTCTGCATCTGGCTTCTTTTGAATAGTGCTCTGTTTCAGAGATACATCCAAATTGTCCGTGATATCAGTAGTTCATTCTTTGTTACTCTGTATCGTATCGTATTGTCTGAATATACCGCAATTTATTTTTCCATTCTCCTGTTGGACGTTCGGGTTGCTTCCAGTTTAAAGCTAGTGAATAAAGCTGCTATAAACATTGTACAAGTCTTTTATGAACAAAGTTTTTCATCTTTTCTGGGTAAATAACTATAACTGCTGGGTCATAAGGTAGGTATATATTTAGTTTAATAAGAAATTGCCGTACAGTTTCAAAGTGGTCTCACATATTTCATTAACGTCTGAGAGTTCTGGCTGTTCCTAATCCTGGCCAGTCAGGTATAGCCTTTTTAATTTAATTTAATTTTAGCTATCCTGATAGGTGTGAAGTGGTAAATCATTTTGATTTTAATTTGTACTTATTTGATGATTAATGATGTTAAGTATATTATTATGTGCTTATTGGTCATTTGTATATTTTCTTTTGTATATATTTTCAAGGCTTTTGTTTATTTTTTATTAGGTTGTTTATTGCTTTATTACTGATTTGATTTTAGGAGTTCTTCATGTATTGGAATACAGATCTTTCTCAAATACCTGCATGTATAGCAAACTTTTTTCCCCCATTGTATGGAAAACTACAGTCATTTTTTTAAAAGTAAAAATTTCCTCAGTAAGATGGCATTGAGAGTTTGGTGCCTGCCTCATGCTGATTACAGTATTTGCTGGAATGTTTTCCTCTTTCAAACAAGTTTCTTTGCAACTGTCAAGAGGAGAGATATTGCAGGAAGAAATTCAATTGCTTGTGGCCTCCCAGTTTTTCCCCTTATAGACACTCCTCTGAAGTTATAGTGGGAGCAAGTGATTCACTCTGCAAAAATTTATTTTACCCTGTTTAAGAGCATACTTACTTAATTAGAGGAAGTAAAAATGACTGGGCAAATTAAAACAAATTTAAGAACTGTTTTTTTCCCCAAAAGGAACATTTAGAAAAATGGGGAAATTGTTTAAAAATTTTCTTTTTAATTATAAAAGTAAACACATTTCATGAAGAGTAAGTTGACAAATATTTTTAAAGAGAGGAAAACTCAGCACTGAAAGTTAAAATAACAAGTTTATTCAAAAAGCAAATAAAACAATCCACAGATTTCTGAATTTCAGCATTAATTCCTCTTTTATTTTTGTTAGACAAACCATGCTGTATTTCTTTCTGAAGAGAAATATATTAACAATTTGGGAGATATCACTAGAATTGGTTCTTGCCTAAGCAACAACCTTTCAAAGGCTAAGAGATGGAAACTGAGCTCATTAATTTCCAGCATCACATCCACTGCATTTATCTCCTTGTTCTAACTCTCACCTAATCCAAGAAGATCAAATAATGATCTAAGGCCACATTAGAGGAAGACAGTATGAATTTCAGCCAAATTTTATACTCTCAAGTACACACTAGCTGTAGCTATGAAGCATTTTCCCATTTGGACAGTAGTAAAGTTGGGTGACTATTCTGAGCTTCTTCCCTCACCCTTTGGGCTTAATCCCTTCAGGACAGGACTCATCCAAGTGTGGGTTTCTAGCCAGGTTACTCTCCTAGCTCTTTTGGTGTGTTCCTATGCATTTGAAGAATCAAGCTTCCTCTTAATTCATGGGTCATTGTTTCTGTTACGGGCTGAATTGTGTCCCTTCAAAATTCATATGTTGAAATCCTAGTCCCCCAGTATCTCAAAATGTGACTGTATTTGGAAATAGGGTCTTTAGAGAGTTAATTAAGTTAAAATAAGGTCACTGGGCTCTAATGCAATATGACTCATGTCCTTATTAGAAGAGGCAATTTGAACACAGACATGTACAGAGGGAAGACCACGTGAAGACATAGGGAGAAGGTGGCCATGTATAAGCTAAAGACAGAGGCCTCAGAAGAGACCAACCCTGCCTTCACCCTGATCTTGAATTTCTAGCTTCAAGACTGAGAAAATAAATTTCTATTTAAGGTATCCAGTCTGTGGTACCTCGTTATGGAAGCCCTAGCAAACAAATACAGCCTCTAATGGACTATCACGCCACCACTTTGAATATTAAGTCCTACTAGGTCAGGGCAGACATTGAGCAAAATGGCAGCCATGTATTACTCAAGAGATCAGAACATTTACATCGATCATTTCCTTTTTTATCCTATTTAGTATTTTTTAAACCAAATAATTGTGGCTTATTCGATGGTTTTGAAATATTACATAAGTTTCGATTGCTGTATATATCCTGAATTCTACATGGTTTGCTACAAAATAGGCAGTCATGTCAAATGTAGCAGATAAATATATTTTTGGACTTTTAGAGCAAAGGAAAAAAAATCTTTCTTTAGATGTTTAATTATAAAACTTTTTAATTCTTAGAGGTAGTGAACATTTTTAATGTGAACATTTCTGTACCACAATTTCCCTCTAAAACAGTAGAGACGATAATAGTACTTAAACTCATGGAATTTTTGAGGATCAAATAAGATTTTTACTTAGAATAACACTGGCACATGATATTTGTTAGAAAAAATGCTTTAGACTCTGATTTCTAAAAAATTTAGCAGCTCAGGAATAAATCTGCACAAACACACACATAGATACAAATTTTTTTTTCTCTTTATATGCTCGTATTGATTTAATACCAGGATGGAAGAGAAAACTTTGAAGATGTAAGTACGTACTCTGAGAAGTGATGGTATCTTTCCTGTTTCTTTTTAGCACTTCTGAGTTATTTGTCTTTGGGAGAGAGCTTCTGACCCTTCATAAAGACCCACAGGCCTTTCTGTTGCTCTCTGTCTGGACTCCATCACTGCAGGAAGAGGCCAGGACCACTTCTGGAGATTGACTTTTGGACCCTCTCTCTCTCCCTCCTGCCCTTCATTCCTGAAGTCTCCAGTTTATTAACGTGGAATTGAAGGTGGTCATCTTCCCAAAGGTCAGTAAAAACTTGGCGGTCCCAGTTCCTCAGACACACATGAACACTTCCTTTGCTCAGAATTTAGTCCTCCTTCAGGAAATTCATTAGGGTTGGTAAGCATTAAAAGAAGCATACCTGTTAGCTGTTGACACCTTAGAGTTCATTGCTTGAATCAGGTATCACAGTTTTGCTCCTGATGCAAAGCTGAAGCTGGAGGTGAACTGGTATTTGAATGCAGGGAACGAGGCAGGAAGGGTGGCCGGAGCAGCAGGAGGATGCTGGATAGGGGAAGGGGAAAGACAGCCCTGGGAGGGGAGTGTTTAGAGGGGCTGAAGGATAAACCTGAGCTGCTCGCAGTATGCTCAGGACCCTTGAGGCCTGTTGTTGCCTCCACCCAACCCCATTTCTGTCCCCTCTTGTTCCTCACCCCCACATCCCCCTCCCCTCTATTATCTCCTTGTAGGTGTAGGTCAGCCTGAGACACAGCACTGCTGTAGATGAAAATTACCTTCTCAAGCTTCATATTTTGTTGCCTGCCTCCCCATTGTTCCCTCAGGCTCCCCTCCTGCTCTGCCCAGGCCTAATATCCTCAGACCAGATCCTTTATTGTTCTTTATTCCTACTTGGCCTGGGTCAGGGTTTCCACTGGGACTCCACATTCAGATTGTGTTCCCTCCTCTAGAAATACTCAGAGCATCCTCACCCCTTCGCCTGCTTTCCTCCAGAATTAACACAAATGTCACTTCCTTAGGGAAGCCTTGCATGAAACCCTGAATGAGGTTAGGCTTCTCTAAGACACGTTCCTGGCAGCGTTAACCTGTCCTTCCCAGCATCTGCCTCAGCTAGCACTGGCACATTCGTCTGCACGGCTGGGATTAACATCTAGATCCTATGCAAGACTGTAAACCCCATGAGGGAAGACACATCCCTCTTGTGAAAGTGCCTTTCACCACTATGACCTTGAGCCAAGAACAACATCTGGCATGAAGTAAACTCTTGATAAATGCTTGTTCTAATGAATAAATGAAGATCCCTGGAGCTTGCTTGTGATTCCCCTGCTTGACGTCCAAGGAATGAAGCCATTCTCATCCTCTAAGCAGGCTGTTGTGAACTAGTAATAATTCAGAGGAGCAGACCAGGGATTTTCAGCACCTCCCAAAGCTCTGGCCCAGTTGACTTCCGTGCCCACGGTTCTTGGGACCACTAGATATGGATGGGTATAGCCTGGGTGGTGGGGTACAGTGGGGGTGCTTTTCCATAAGTGCATGCTGGCGGTTATCATGATGGAGATTTATGAGTCATGATTTATGGGTTAATAAGGCCCTTTTAGAAGAACAGAAAGTTACCAGAGGTAATTTTGATCTTTCCTCTGTAATTTCAACTGTTGCTTTCTCCTATGAGGGAGAACTGTAATTATCTAACACCTTATTTGGGCTAATTTTGCAATTGTTGACAAATGGTGCAAATTTACATTTTCTCTGGATTTTGCACAGTGCTAGTGTGTTCATTTCTTTATATGGTTATAGCTCAAAGGCTTTAATAGAATGGCTTAGTTCTCATTTCTGTAGTTAGTAAAAATAGAAAAGCCAAGTCTCACTTACTTTTGTAGTCTGTTGTGGAATTTTGATTATTTGTTTGAAATGAAGCTGATTTTTTTTTTCGCAATTATGAAACAACTGCCAGACCTTGCTGATACATCATATGCATAAATTATAATGAGAGCTTCTTATGTCTCTGTTACCTACAACATTTTTGTCTATGGGTGTTAAAAAGTACCAGTGTCCAACCCGAGTTTCAGAAACACTAGCAGTTATTCCGGGTGTCTTTATTTTCTGAGATTGGAAGCTGGACCATTCAGTGCTGAGTGAGAGTTTCTAGGGCTTTGTGCTCTAAGGTGACGGTGTGGGCAGTGGAGATGGATGTAAAGGTGTGAACTGAATGATACATAGTCTGCTTATTTGATGTTGGAGGAGCAAACATATCTGAGAACCAGAGACCTTGTCTCCTATTGAAATGGTTTTCATTCCACTGAAGATATGAGCTTAATAATTGATCTTAATAGTTCATATTTGGGAAAGACCGTCTAGGTCAATGGGAGTGACCTGGGGAGAGTATTAGAGGACCAATTCCAACTCTGCTCCTTTCTATCTATGTGACATTGGCCGTGACACTTAACCCCTGACATCTCACTTCCATCTGTAAAATGGAAATTATAATAACTGTCCTTTTCTACCTCATGGGGCTTGTGGTGATGACCAAATAAGACAAGGTATGTTGATTGCAAAAAAGGATTATGTAAACGTTAAGATACTATTTCACCATGTCACATTATTTTCTATTTTTAATTTTATATATATAATCCTATTTCCTCAACCTCTTCTAAGGTTTAAAAAAAATTGGCCATACTTATTAGCCACAATTCATTTAGAGAGGCAGAACTGCTAGGAGATATACTATGTGAGATTTGTTGTTACAGTCATCGAACTTTACACAACTGTGGGATCTGGTTAAGCAGTAGTTTTGATGTCGGATGCTGTAGCTCAGAATCTATAGGGTAGGCAGTTTAGAAGATGGCTATAAAGTGGATGAGAGCAAGGACAAACTGGAAGCCATAAACACATACTGGAACTCATGTCAATTCTTGTCATCTCCAGCTATTATCTTTATGTCATGTGGGAAAACCTGGTGTCCCTTGTCATGGAGTTAAATACATAGCTGGCCCAGAAACTGGAAAAGCTGAACGAAAGTCTTGGGGAAGGTGGGAAAACCCTATGCCATTGTGTTGAGTTAGCAGATCAATGATAATGTGCCTAAGCTACAGAAACATCTGCCTCTACCTTTCTAAGGTGAAACATGTAGCTGCTGCCTCACTTCCACGCTCTGCATCTTGAACAAATATGTGTCTGTGGTACATCCTGATGTGTGATGTATATGCAAGGCTGGCAATATCATTTGTGGGGCCAGTGCAAAATGAAAATGGGGAGCCCCTTGTTCAGAAAGCAGGAGAACTGCTTTTGCCTTTCTTCTGCAGTCTCTTTCTGATATTTCATGGTGTTTATTATTTGCTATTTAATGTTACAGTCCTCTAACTCTTGAGATACTTGTGGGGTAAATGCAGATCTCACAGGTGCCTTGGATCCTATCCCATGACTCAGGGAGCACATCTCCAACCCTCCCTGCCACATGCCCAGGACCCCACCAGGGGTGAGCATGGCAAAAGCCAATATAGTGGGGAAGGAGAGCCCCAGGGAGGTGGGGAGGTGGTAAGAGGCAGAATGATGTGTGAGCGAAGCCTCCAGGACAGGCTTCAGCAGTTCACTGGGTTTCACTTACACAACACAAATTCAAAGATAAAATTAATAAGAATTTCAACACAGAGTATTAAACTCCAGTATGGGCTCCCTTTTGAGAACAGATCTCTGTGCAGTTGCACTTGCACTGCTTGCAAGTCCATTAAGCTTGCTCTGCATACAGGGAAGGGAATTCTGGGAAGTGTAGTTCTGTCTACCCACCACACATTACAAAAACCACCACACCATGCACACTGCCTACTTCCTGCACTTTTTTCAAGGGCATTATCATTATGTATTGAAGCAAATAAAATAGAAAGCTATTCACATAGCCTTGTTATTTTTCTGCAGTCTGGCAGACATATGCACAATCCTTACTGTGGCATTGCCACCAGTATTTCTCAACCACCGCTTCCCCTCGGACCAGTTACTGCAGGGCTAGTGAGTGTGAGATGGCAAGACATAGACACCAGCCTGTGATTAGCACTTGAGCCAAAGTGCTCTGATAGATCTGTGATCTCTCCAATGTCATTGAGGGACAGAGCTTCAAAACCTCAAGTTCCTAGTTCTATAGTAGGAAGTCTAAGAAGCTAGGTGGAAGCCCTTGCAAAAGTTCTCTACAGGAGGCAGGGAGGAAGAGGGAGGCAGTAACAGGTTGGGTAGGCAGAGAGAGAGAGAGTGCAAATGAGAGAGAGCACCTTTCACCAAAGATGAGCCATCAAAGCAAAATTCCAAATCATGTCAAGAAAAGTAACAGCTGAACTAAAGCCTCCACATTAAAGAGTTGAAAGGAAGATTTGCCTAAGTCCTTTGCTGCCTCAGTGGGGTTTTTGCATGATGGTCTTCCACGCACAGTTTTAACCTTGTAGTCTGATGGCAAAGTGAGAACTTAGGGAGACTGCTTAAAGAGTGTCTCCATTAGCTATCAGCTACCTACTATTCTTGCAGAGGAAAGAGTCTTGTAACAAAAGACCTTATTTACAACTTATGAGTAGTATGCCCTTCAGTGTGTTACCATAGACACCTGAAGAATCATTTACTCAAAGGTGGGCTCGACAGGAGAAATCTTCTGACGTTCTTTGGTTTTACCTGCTGAACACTAGCCAGATATACCAGATAATAGAAATAGACTTTATTAATTGGTAGAAATGCTGGACTGGTGTAAATGGCTTTGTCTGGGCCAATTGATGAACAGAAACAAACACAGCTTCCCGTGGCTGTCCGAGTACCATGTAGCTGAAGTGGTGGTGGCAGGAGTGTTATATATGCTGTTGGATTCAAAGTGGTTGTGAGGCTTCTGAGTTCTTATGGTGTATGCAAAAGTGATTTACTGTGGAATGCAATCGCCACCTCAGTAAAGAGCTGGTTGTTGAGTGTCTACATCTCTGTGCCTAATTTAATGCTACCTATCTGTTAGCTGAGTCTCAGAAGGAAGATGTTTGGCCAGTATCTCAAATCACTAACCCATTATCAGTCATTGCTTTATGTTCCTAGGAGGTACACACACCAAATACTTTCTAGATACATTTTCTATATAGTGAGTTAAAGATTCATCTCAAGGTAACTCTATGACCTGCTATACTGGTATCCTAGTCAGGACCATGTGCAGATCAAGAGGATTCCTTTTGCCTCTAGACTAAGGTCTCTCCTTGGTCCATCTCTTCTAGGTTCACTCCTTAACTTTCTGGGCACCACTATTGTCACTAAAAGGAGGTATTTCTAGAGAGTGAGTTCAAATCGAGAATTTCCCCTTAAGGCCTCGAATAGGGCTGGATTAAGTGGCCTATTTTATAATAATGAACTTTCCAATGGAAAATTGACATCAAGATTTTTTCCCTTGCAAGACAGAAAAATGTCTTCTAAAAATTTAGAAACACATATGCCTTTTAGAATAGAGACTGCAATTTATTATCAAAGCAGCCTTTTCTTTTGCTTAGGGCAAGAAACTTGAGTTAGCCTTTTTACTCAGGGAAATGTAATGCAAATACTTTTTTCTTCTTCTGATTTTGGGGGGAAAACCTGAATGTTTTCACATAGCCCAAAAGCAGATACTTCAGCCATTAAATATTTTTTTCCAGTAATTGGCAGAATTTTGACTCTGTAAAATTAGATATGTTTTCCTCCTATTTTGGGGATTAGACTGCCTTATACTTAAAATTATAATTTGTATTTGGATAGTGGGGAGGTATGTATATGTGTGTGGGTGTGTGTGACTTTGTGCTTCATCACGTGTATATGTTATACAACCGTTTGCTTATAGGAAATCGAAAGTAGAAACCTGATTATGGCAAAGGTGAGGTATATGCTTGATCTTCTTCCTGCTGGAGGTAAGATCAAGAGCTTGACTAAGTGGTTATAAGACATGTTGGTTTGAATTGCTGGTATCCCACATATAATCTGATCTCATTTCGATTAAGCCACTCTGAAAAATTGTTCTGCAACTTAGAGATTCTTTTGGAGTTTCTGGCATGGTTTTTGGTGCCAGAACAAACACTTGGATAGACATACAATCCCAAGGGAATGGCTACTCCCAAAGAGAAACGTCCTAGGAAAAGGATATTTCTGGAATAAAAATTAGCCTTAAACTGGGGAAAAAAGGATGCTGTTTTCTTTCCAAGGCCAATGAATTGTTGGACCCTAACCCTGAGGCATGGACATTGGTGTGTGCGGAGACAGGGCAGGAGCCAAACAGGAAGCTGACTCAGTGAGAGCCTCTGAGGTCAATTTTGGGCCTACTGATTATTGGAGTAGCTAATTCTAATAAGAATTGCACGTTATTCTCTGTTATACTTCTGTTATCTTCTAACCATCAGTAAAAACCTTGAAGGTTACAAACTGATCTCTAAGGACTGAAGAATCCGGGTCCATGTTTCAGAAGGACTAACAAAAGGGAGAGCGCTGTCCCCTCGCCTCGGCCAGAATGGGACTTCTGGCAGCGGGCACTGGTGAAGGACAGCTGAGTCCAGCAGAGGAGCCTCTAATGAGGGTGTGGTTAGAAAAGGCAGCACATGGCAGGGCTACGAGGAGCCTCCAGTGCAGAAATCTGGGGACTTTTGCTAAGGCAAAAATTAGTGAGCGTTTTGGAAACTGTTAATTATGTCTAGGCTGAGATTCCAGGAACTGGGATCATGGGACCTTTATGTCATAGTGATTTGGGAATAAAAAAGAAGTGCAATCCCTTTTCCTAGTCATGCATTGGTAATAGATGGTGAGGTTACATCTCCCTCTCAATTTGGGCTCTCCTTGTGAGCTTCCTAGGTCTTCTGAGGTGTGAGGGGCTTTCCTCTGTGGGAGGAGGCCCAGCCCTTCTGCTAGCTCCATCTACATAGAAAGAAGGATAAAGAAGAGATTTCAAAAGGAAGGGAATGCACAACAGAGAAGAGGAGAATTCTTTAAGAGCTTATTTTCCTTCCACTGAAGACTTCATCCTCTAGCTCTGCTTAGCTGCCATAAACTAAGGGCTCCAGTGAATCTCAGACCCACTTCAGAGATTTTTATCCATGGGTGTCATAGGTTGGCTACTGTCAGACTTTGTGGCTCCCACCATCCAAGTCTCTATTGCAGCTGCCCTCTGCCCCTCCAGCCCCTTGCCCACCTCTGCCTCCATGGACTACCACATGCTACCTCCTTCCAGCCAGGGCTCTGACCCATCAGGCACTGTGGGCACAATGTCGAAGACCAGGGGATTTTCACAGGCTTACACGGAAGTTTAAGTCCTGAAAAAATCTTATTGCTTACAAAATACAAACAAACACCTTCAAAGTAAAAATTAATAGATCTTGAATTAAAAGTCCATGAGACCTTGTAGTTATATACAAATTACTTTTAATGTGAAGTGTGGCTGCATTTGTTATTATATGGGTTGGATGGGTGTGGCTTTCAAAGTTGAGAGTTCCTGGGTCCCATGAGGGTCTTAAAATAGAATCTAATTATCACTACCTCCTCTAAACTATCCCCTGCCTCAAATCTTTTTCAAAATATCCTGTCACCCACCCAGATTTCTTCAGCTAGATTTAATAGCTAGGATATCATCCAACAGAAAAAATATATATAATAAAAGCCCAATGAAGAAAGAAATGCATTTCCTTCCCAAGGTAAAGTCCCTGGTGCTTAGACCACTACACTACAGGATGCTGACTCGGAGAACTCGCCATCTGGCTTGGGGCAATGCAGGTGTTCTGTTCAAAGGGAAGTAACTCAGACTGGAGAGAGAAGTGAGATTCTGCATGGTTGATTTCTTCTGAGCCAGTCCCAGGTGAGCAGGCTGCTTTTTTCAACCTGCACCTGCACCTTCCATCCATCCAAAACCGGGGTCACCTGGGATTTGGAGCAACCAGTTGCCATTTTGTTTGGTCCTTGGAGGCTGGACTTTGCCTGATGCCAAGAAGGCACTTTCCTTTTCCTGGTCGTGGAGAGACTGATGCTAAATATGATATTGGAGGAGTTTCCCAATTAGAAATTATGAACTTTCATCATCAGTTCTTTAGACTGATGGTCACTGTTTTAATGTATGTAATACAATAAATGGAGCCTGGAAATCTGTACTTCCTAATCAGTGTGTCATTCTACCCAGCTCCCTGGTTCAAGAAGCAGAATCTCAAAGCTTCCTATTTCTATTGCCATAGCTTTCAAGTGCTTTAAGGAGTTGGGTCTGGAGGCTGGAGAATGCAAGGTGTGAAATACGAACCATGTGCCAGGCCTGGCAAGGTAGCAGCTTCCAGCAGTGGAGCGTTAAAGCCAATAAGCTTATTCTGAAGCCCAAGAAATTTAAAAATACATCCGGCACTGTGTCAGCACCATCACTCCATGTCTAGTGTGCTGATGGAAATCCGGCATCGTGGTCTCTGAATGGCCTGGCTCCGGCTGTGGCCTGATTTTATTGCCCATCTCTGTTAGGAGATCGTAGTTTGAAGGCCATTGTCATAATGCCCAAAGAACATTAGATTGGGACCTCAGGAGACCTGGATAGTGGCCATTAATTAACTGAAGGATTTTGGCCTAATTCCTTAATCTTTCTGTGTATAAATTTCTCATCTATAAAAATAAACATAATAATAGTGCACATCTTACAGAGTTGTATGAGTAAAATGGATTAAAATGTGTGGAGGAACTTTGGAGACACATATAACAACTTGCCACATGAAGATGCTGAGGTCAAGTACAAAAATAAACAAGCTATGAGCTCAAAGACCAGGATTCTAATTTGGGCTTTGCCATTTACTAATTGTAGTCTAGCTGGGGCTCTGGTGCCTGATAATAAGAGTGCAGAATAATCTTTATACTTCAGAAGTATTACAAAGGTTAAATAAGATACTGTATCGGGTCATCAACCACAGAGTTCTGAACAAATGTTAGTTATTCAAAATAGTGATTAATTTAGTGACTTGCTGTTCTCAGGTTGATTAGCTGACTAATTTTTCTTTAATTTAAAATTTTGATTATAGTCCTGGTGAGTATCAGATTTATTGGACATTAGATTCTCAGGGCTTGGCGCTGACATTCCTCATCCACGCCGGGCAGAGTACGGCTCTCTGTTCACTCGCTGGGTAGGCAGCACATTCCAACACTGCCCCTTTCAACAGCTTGTGCAACTGGAGGTTTGGAGGTGGGTTCTGAGAACACTGCCTAGCTGACACTGCCCCATGAATTGAGGAGCGTCTGCCAGAGAAATTGGTCAAAGCCCCCTGGACCTTGCCTGCTCTCTGGCTGGACACCAAATAAAGAATCAGATTCCAAATCGCAGAGGGGTGCAGACCTGTTGGCTTCCAGGCAGGAAGGAGACATGCTTTTTGATAAACTTTGTGGAGCACATGTCTTAGGAGTTTTGTGTGTGTCCTGGGAGGCACTGCTGGATGAGGAGTGAAGCCTCCTTGGAGCAAGCACTTCCTGTTTCTTTGTTGCTTTCTCCTCTGGCTCATCAGAGGCTTCCCAACTGATATCGACAGTGGACAGGGCAGAAAGCTCAAGATCACTGCTCCTGCTAGTTTTCTTTTCATCTGAAAAGAACTATGCTGAATTTCAGTTCCAGCTCGTTAGGACTGCAAATGGTTAACTTCGCTCTCTGATCTGAGAAGCAATCTGCCTTCTCTGTCTTTCCATCTGTTTAGCTCCACGGTATCCCCACAGAAGGGAGCTGCAGCCAGTTGGGGGAAAAAAAAGTCAAACCATTGTTTGTCTACATGTTAACATCTGAGAAGCCCCTGCAGTTTCAGGAAAGAGGTTCTCATTGCAGAGCCTCAAAACAACTGTTGAGTTGTGATGTGGTCATGTGAATTGATTCATGGGCCACGCCCAAGTGAGAGAAAATCAGAAACACAGAAGCAGAAGAAGACACTTTCCATAGATAAATGGGAATAGAATGTATTTATGTGACTTCATGCAGGAAAGAAATGAAAGCAAGTTCCCTTGTTCTCATACCTTACCAAAGGCTGAATAAAAATATCAGAATGATTGAGACTGATTGGCTTTTGGGCTTACAGACTGTACCACTCAGAGTGAGTACTGTTTATAGGAAACCAGCCAAATGCCTGTAGTTGATTTTGTTTCTGATATGATTTGTTCTCCAGTCAACAAGGTAAATATCTTAAATAATAAATGAAGAAACAAACAAACGAACAAACAAACAAAAAGTAATGGGAAAAAAGACCAGGTCCAGGAGCTGAAAAATTCTTGGGTTAATCACAAATCCACAAAGGGACTTGAGGTAGTTATGCCAGGACAGATTTTCCTTCCTCCTCACATCATGAATGTTCTTTTTCAATACATTTATGTGTGAGTCTATAGAAGACATTTATTCTTTTCTTGTGGAGGGGAGAGTTGGTCCTTGTTCTTCCCTTTACTTTTCTGAACTAGAACGAATTTAAGTTGGAGGCTACCTGGCACAGGGAAGCTTGGCAGATTGCCTCAGTCAGTACTCTGGTGTGCTGTGGGAGCTGGAATCCTAGGCCCTGAGGTATAGGGGAAAAGAATTCCCTCTGCTCCTACCAGAAGGCTGTTCTTGGAGTAGGGAGTGGGAGTGACATAGGGTTTAGATATGGAAAGGCGTCTACAGACATTATGGCACATCCCCATCTTCTTGGTTGACCATATATCCCTCAGAGCAGGCTGTGAATCAGGATAGGAGTCAGAGCCCATGCAGCTGTGACTCAGAGAACTCCTTGGTGCTTTGCTCATGAGAGACAGAAGCAGGAAAAGCTGACCAGATCCAGGACGGATCTCAAGAACAGCATGTTCTTCCCAATTCTTCCTGCAAAAGAGAGACAAGTGGAAAAGCCTTTTCTCCTTATTGGATGACTCAAATGTGATGAAAATAGGGCAATTCCAGGTACTGCTATTGGTAAAAGTACAGCTTGGTACCCCAGCACTTCCTTGGTTTCTGCAGGTTATTCAGCAAAGGGGCACAGTGGTCACTTCCACTGATCATGGTCTGACCTTCCTTGTCTTCAGTTAGTTGCAGAGGGCACTGCCAAGGAGTGCAACAGAGACACCATGAGAGTAGAAGAACGTGCTGACTTGGTATAACCCCCCCCCCCCCCCAGTTGTATGTAAAAGGAGAATGGTGTGATAGAAGGCTCAGTGCCCAGCTTGTGAAGGACTCCAGAATTCCATTTGGGTCTGAATAGCTGGAAAGGGGTACCTTAGAGGGGTTGAGACCATCGTTATCATTGTCATCATCATCACAACCAATCTATGATTGTTCTGTGGCAAATATTAAATATTTATGTATACTATTTCACTTTTGATAAATGTAGAAACTGAGGCACACAGAGTTTAAGCCCCAAGTTACTGTGTAGTTTACTTGTTGCAGTTAGAATTTGAACCCATGACCACTTGACAACCAGGCCTGGGCTTTTAGCCACCATGATGTTCTACCTCTGAAGTCAGGTTGTGTAATCTTAATTGAAGGAAGAAACTCAGAAGCTTCCTTTGTAATAGACCTGGGCCTGTCTCAGGTTGTTATTGTTACACTTTATCATAGGAAGTAATGAAGCAGAGTCTCCCTGGGTGGAGGCCACATCCATAAATGAGTTAGATCCCTCATGGGACCATCTTGAGATGCTGCTGAAGAAGGTAGGACCTACCTTAAGTGTCTGGCTTACTGCCAGGGAGGAAGTGAGAGACTGGGGAAATGGGAGATCTTTACATTCCTAGTTCTAACTCCTTCCCGAGAACTCTAATAAAAAGGAAAATTTGCCTTTCCTCAGCCAGTGGGCTCTTGCCTTGCTGTGACTCTTGGGCCAATATAGGTGGAGCTGCATGGTTCTCATCTTAAACTTTTTGGTTCTACAGATGTCTGTTTTCAGTCTTCCTGTGGCTGGACTAATTGCTTTCCCTGAAGAATCTCAACGCTAGAATACTGCAAACCCTATTAATAGCTGTGTGCAGACATCACATCTAAATGAGTCTCACTGCTTTATGTAGTCTGAGACTATTTCACTGTGCGTGCACATTTAGACTTATATCTCCCTGGTGCACTGTTCCTTTCCTTGTAATGTAATAGCCATCTTTATCCTTAGCAATTACTTTTTTGCCTTAAATTTCATTTAGTTTGATATTAATAGAGTTATACTATTTTCTTTTGATTTATGTTTGTTTAGTGTGCCTTCTTTAATTTCAATATTACTTTGTTCCAGTCTTTAAAATGTGTTTATTCTAAAGAGCATAGAGGATAATTTTGCTCTTTTTATTCAATATGGCAATTCTTTTTCATGGGCAACTTTAGCCCCCTTATTACCAGTAAGTTTTGTTTTATTTCTATCCTTCTTGCTTTCTCTTTTTTTCCTGCCTGTTCTGTGTGTTTTTCTTCCTGCCATTTTTATATTGATGGGCTTTTCTTGATTATCTCTGCTAGTTTAGAAGTTATACATTCTAGTCCTATTCTTTTTTAATGATTACCTTAAAAAAATCTAACAAGCATTCAGCCATAAAATCAAAAGTTGCTCACTCTACCTACACTTCTCTTGAATGTTGATCAACTGTATAACAGTTCACCTCCAGTCAAGATCCTCCTTATTGTAAATTATTATTGTGAAGTAGTTTAGTGCCACCTAGTATTTATATTACTTATTACTATATTAGTTAGAGTTTTCCAGAGAAATAAAACAAATACAGCGTGTAATTATATATATATATGATTTCATGTAGAAATAATAGAAAAAATATATATCGATCTCTGCCCCTAGTTCCTGGCACAAAGCTCCTAAAACTCTTGGAAATTTCAAAGTGATAAGAGCACAAGGAGCATCTTTTGTTCTAATATTTGTTCTTTGACTCAGGTGCCTGACACTGAGCTCTTAAACTCCTTGGAATTTATTGGGTATTAGAACGAATGTCTTTTGTTCTAATGAAGTGACTCTTGTGGCTCCTGGTTGGAGGCTGGTCACCGGAAAAGTCAAGCCATGATTAGAAACTTGGCATTTTCAGCCACACCCCCTCCCCATTCTCCAGGGAGGGGAAAGGGGCTAGAAATGGAGTTAATCATTGATTATGCCTACGTGATAAAGCCTCCATAAAAATCCCAACAGTGTGGGGTTTTGAGAGCTTCCTGGTTGCCAAACATGTGGAAGTGCTGGGAGAGTGGCTTGCTCAGAGAGGGCACGGAAACTCTGCGTCCCACGTAACTTGTATGCGTGTCTTCTATCTGGATGTTTATCTGTATCCTTTATATACTTTTCTGATAAGCTGGTAAACAGTAAGTAAACTGTTTTCCAAATTCTGTGAGCCACTCTAGCAAATTAGTTGAATCCAAGAGTCATGAGAACCTTTGATTTATAATCCATCAATCAGAAGAACAGGTAAAAACCTGGACTTGTGATTGGCATCGGAAACGTAGGGCAGGGTGGGGAGGGCAGTCCTGTGGTACTGAGCCCTTAACCTGTGGGATCTGATGCTATCTTCAGGTAGATAGTATCAGAACTGAGTTGAATTGTAAGACATCCACCTGATATCTCAGAACTGTTTGGTGTGGAAAAAACCTCCACACATCTGGCATCAGAAGTGTTGTGAGTGTGGAAGTAGTGTGAGAGTAAAGGAGAAATGAGGGGAGGAGTCTAGCTTCTCTAAACATACACATACAAACGTGTGTGTGTTTTTATGCACACATACGTTCATATACACATACATCTTATTGGTTCTGTTTCTCTGGAGAATAAAAACTTTAATATAAATATTTAAAATTTTAATAAATAAATAAATAGGGAGAAGGAGAGAGCCTTAGAGAGGAAAAAAAATTATCTTAAGGAATTGGCTCACGTAATTGTGCAGGCTGGCAAATCTAAAATCTCCTTTGTAGTGACAAAGGTGATCTATTGGTAGAATTCCCCCCTCCCCTCTTCAGGGGAGGTCAGTTTTTTTCCTTAAGGCCTTCAGCTGATTGGATGAGACCCTCCACATGGTGGAGGACAATTTGCTTTACTCTAAGTCTGCTGATTTAAATGTTAATCCCATCCAAAAAAATATCTTAACAGAAATATTTGTGAAGTTTGACCAACTACCTGGACACCATGGCCCAGCCAAACTGACACATAAAATTAAACATCACAATTACCTACATTAGTTGTTAGTTATTATTATTACACATATTCAGGAATTTGTTTAGATCTACCTACATGTTTATCATTTATCTAATTCATTGATTTTTCTAGACTCAAAGCATTGAGACAAAGTAACTGTCAGCTTCACAAATTGTTTGCCCAGATAATTTATTATTTGAGAGTTAAAGACCCTATGAAGGCATTTTCCCAAACATTTCAGAAAGTTTACCCCTATCAAACAGCTAAAGTTGTTAAACTGAAGTGCTTTGAAAATTATTCCATGTGTTCAGGCTTTTAATTTCTTGAGAAGTGTTTCTTTTTTTGCTCTTTCTCTTTCTTCCTTCCTTCCTTCCTTCCTTCCTCTTTTTCTTTCTTCCTTCCTCTTTTTCTTTCTTTCTTCCTTCCTCTTTTTCTTTCTTCCTTCCTCTTTTTCTTTCTTTCTTTCTTTCTTTCTTTCTTTCTTTCTTTCTTTCTTTCTTTCTTTCTTTCTTTCTTTCTTCTTATAATCCATTTTTCTTTTTGCATGCTTTCCTATCTCTTTGTCTCTGATGTTCTGCAATTTCACTATAATAAATCTACATAGGTACATTTTATTTACTATGTTTTGAAATAATTATGTTTTCTCTATCCAAGGATCATATTCTTGGTCAATTCTGAAAGATTCTAAAAAATTTTCAGATGTTATTTCAAATATTATCTTTCTACCAGTTCTCTTTCTGACGTGACTGTTGCTTATGTTGTGCCTTCTCATTCTTCCTTTCATGACTTTTAACCCTCTTTCATATTTTCTATCTCTTTATCTCTCTGTGCTGCATTTGGGATTAATTCCTCACACCTAATTTTAGTTCATTAGTTCTTTCTTTGGGTGTGATTAATTTGCAGTTTGAGCCAGCAATTGGACTTTTAATTTCAGTGCCTTTGTTTTTAATTTCTATAAGTTCTATTTTTTATTCAAATCTACCCATTCTTTTTAGATATTGTTTTGTATATTTTTATTGCTTTTAAGTTTCTTTTATGTCTTTATTCTTTGAACACACAAATTCTATAGTTTCTTGCTAATAGCTCTACAATCTACAGTTCTTGGAGTTTAATACTGCTGTCTGTCGTATCTGCTTCTTTAGTTCATTCTGAATTCTTTCTTAGGTGTTTTGAAATTTGGGGTTGTAAGAAATCTTAAGCAGGGCTTTGCTTGAAGACTTTTGTCTGGCCTGTGTTGGACGTATATCTCTTACCCAAGAGTGGTTGTCTGTGTCAGTTACCCCAGGTATCATTATCCTTGGGTCTATTTCTATGTTATTTCTCACCTGGTAGATTCTGGACCAAGTAGGAAGTATAAATTTGAACCCCAAACCCAAATGTGGCATGCCTGTGATTATGTATTTCCAGGGAAGACTATCTCACCCATTCAGATCCCAGGCCCAAATAGACAAGCTTGCTGGATTAGTGGAAATTGTTTTCTAAAATACCCTTGCAATGTAGGTATAGGTCTGTCCCCATCTATGTGTTAGCACTTAAGCCCTTTGGGGTTCCTGAGGCTGACAAACCATTCAAGGATTCCCACCCTGGGTTTTACTTTCTCCTTCATTTTGGGTACCTAGAAATTTCTTTTACATTTGTATGAAGTCAGATATGCATTTAAAATGTGTTTGTGTGTGTGTGTGCATGTGCATGTATGTGTGTTTGAAAGCAGGAAGAATCTGTGGTCATTTCGTTACATGACATTGCTAGGAACAAAACTATAAATTATTTTGTAAAGCTACTACCATGACTTTCTACTGGCCAATAGAGCAAAATTATGCCCCTGCTGTAGAAGCTTAGCTGTCTTTTCTTGTATCTATTCTTTCCACAGAGATGTATGTCTGTGTGTCTGTATGTCTGTCTATCTCTCTGCCTTTATCTTTCTTTCTTGTTCTTTTCAGTGAGTCATTATTTTCTCCAGTAACTGCCTAACTTTTTACCTCATCTTGTCAAGGTCATTTATTTATTTTTTTCGCCTTGGGAAGTTAACGTAAGGCCCCCAACCAAGAAATCAGAATCTCCCAGAAGATCTTAAAGTTGGCTTCTGCCATAGTGGCCTTTCTTCCTGATCGTTCTCTTTTCTGTGATTCCTAAAGGTGAGTCAAGCACAGTCCCTACTGATGACTAGTGTCAAGTTCCTAGAGAACAGAAGCTGTGCCCAGTTCACAGACATGTCAGTGAACAGCACAGAGTACAAAGGATTAGCTTTTTGACATGAATATGACGTTCAGCAGCAAGAGGAAAACCCAAGGCCCAGATGCTTTAGAAATCAAAGTTTAGGTCGGTTGTTGCAAAATACATTTTTATATGATACTCAGGGTTTATTTTTAAGTAATAAAAGTTGCTCCTTTCAGGGTCATGCTGTGCAGAAATTGAGCAAGTACAGAAGCCATGGGGGAAATTAGTGAGCTCCCTAAGTTTTGGCAGAGCATGTCGTTTTGCTGCAATCTTTACTTTTACTCTATCAAACCTCAGGAAACTACTTTGTATATGCTGGGCTCTTCTTCCATCTGCCAAGAGAAAAATTTCACAAGCAGGGTAGATGCATATCTACTAATTTATAGCCCAGAGGTTAAAAAGCTCAGGGACTGTTATGTCTAAAGCTCATGTTTTCAATTTGAGAGATAAGTTATCCATTCCTATAAAACAGGAGTATATTCAACATAGTCAAGTTCTGATTCTGTTCTCTTTCTCCATTTCTCCGTGAATTCTCCAGTCACTGCTTCCTGTATTAGGTGATGGGAAACTGTGTTCAAAATATTTCTGGAATTCTGTTTTTGAAAACTTCTCTATTTACTCTCTATCCATTAGCTTTTTCTTACTGTTTAAGTTACTCATTGCTAGATGTCCTCCAGCATGTATTTTTTCCTCCTCTTCCTTCTCCTCCTCTTTGTTTCTTTTTTTAAATATGAGAACCCCTAGGTTTAGCTTGGCATGTGGCCATATAACTGGAGACTACATTTCTCCCCTCTTTTGTCACAAGGTATGGCCAACAGGATGTGAGCAAAGGTGATTCAAGTACCTTCTGGTTCATGATCTTAAAGGGGGTCCAAGATGGCCATCATGCTTTCTGTTTTGTGACTCTAATCAATTAAAGGATACCTAAAGGTCTTGCAAGAGACTGCAGAGAACAGAAGGAAAGAAAAGTTCCTGGGCTATCAGGGAGGGAAAAATGGCTCTACAGAGTCTTTTTGTGTTATATTTACATACTTTTTAATATTTGTGACATACTTTTACGTAGCATTTCCCTTCATATCATTCTATTTGAGAGAATTTCTGTATAATTTCATTTTCCATAAGTGGATGAATACAGGGTAGTGTAATAAGGTCTACAATACAAGTATGAACCAATGCTACAGGAGCAGAGAGGAGGGAGTCTAGACCAGATTGATAAGGCTAAGGAAGACTTTCTGAGGAAGAATCAGCTTGGTCTTGAGAATTGAACAAACTTACCCAGGAGATTAATCCAAGCAGTCGGTGGAAGGAATAGCACTCCAGGAACAAGGAACACCATGAGCAAAGCCACGGCAGCATGAAAGGACATGGAGCGTTCTGGGAACTGGAAATGATGCATTACAATGGGAACACAGGCTGAGAGTTGGGGAGTGGAAAGAGATGGTGTAAGGAAGGGGGCCGTGCTAAGGTGTTTGAGATTTATATGGAGTCAATGAAACTGGAAGGATTTTAAGCAAGGAAGCGAGATGATTGGGTTTATATTTTAGGATGACCACTCTGGCAGCATTTTGAAGACTGTATAGAAGAAGCCCCCAAACTAAATAAAGTTGTAAGATGCCTTTGTGAAAGAAAATGCTTGGTTGATTAGATTCGCAGGAGAGGGAGATGGCTATACTGATACATCAGTCTGCAGTGTTTTCCCAGAGACAGGTGAAGGGCTTGATTTCTTTCTGCTATGTAATTAGAATCTACAAATCTATTCCACTTCTTTGAGAATATTTCCCCAAAGTCCAATCCTTTTTTATTCTGTGTCTTGGACTTATTGATAAACTGGAAGAAAATTCCTCAATGTGTTCATCCTTTTAAGATGTAAGGATTTCATTGTGACCTTGGATGCCTCTCTCGAGGGAATTTGGAGGGTAATTGGGAAGGTCTTTACTGCTTACATTAATTGGCTGTTCAACACAATTAATGCTAGTTTATAAGCCCATATCCCAAAGTGACAGTCAAACATTTAATTCTAAAATTGTGTCCTATTCCTCCAAGAAAGAATCAACCAAGTATCTTATCTTGGTTTGAAAATAAATGAGATCATAGCCCTGCACATAGTGTGATGATTTGCTGAGTATGTTTCCTTTTACACCAAAGACTTTGAGGGTATGAAGTTGGATACTTTTTGGGATATCACTTGGTGTTTCATGAGCAGTGATATTGCTCTCATTTATTGAATGTCAGAATTCTGTAAGGGAGTGAAGAACTCTGTTAGGCATTCATAACCCGAGCTATTGTCAAATCACCTTTTGTGGTTAATAAGAAGAGCAATGAACAAGGATGTAGAATGTCAGCATAAGCAATGGGAGTGTGTTTAATTTTGGTCACTGGTCATGCAGATCTGCGCATATGCTCAGGGAACACTCTACCTGTGATACGTCCATGGTAGAAATACAAGGTGAGTCAACCACATTTTGGGTGCATGTTAGCTGGCGTTAAGTAAGAAAACACCACTGAATTTTTCTTCAGGAATAAAGTCCTTAGATTCAGAATTTTGAACATGGCTTTGGTTGTTCTCGGAACATCTGCACTCAGGAGGAAGTTAGATTGAGTGATCACCCCTCTATTCTTCACATATTCAGTCACAGGCTATTTCTGTACATGTGGACAACCTAAGAATGCTCCCCCACCCCAAAATTGTTTTGAAGTCAGCAGAAGAGGAGGGACCTTGTGACATTTAGGTAGGACAAACTTACAACATTTAACAGGGGCGTGTAAGCTAGGCCTGAAGTCACAAGATGGCAAGCTTCAAAAGCCATTAGAGAGGGGAAAGTGATCATATATATTTGGAAAAGGTCATAGTAGTTATCTAGTAAAACAAAAGGAGCCCAGTTGTTGCCTAGCAAACAGAAATGGGGAGTGCAAAATGGAAGATTGCAGTGAGGTCACAATGTTGGTTTAAGGAGTAAAACATTAGGGGTCTTTATGTTGAGGTTTTAACTGAATATGTGCTTTGCAGTTCTGTTGATTGATTGTGGCAACTGCTTTCCTCTTTTGAGGCTTCCAAGTATTCAGAGTTTCCTGGAAGAGCTTAACGCCAGTCCCCAGGGTGAGTGCTGCAACCCAAGATGCCCTATTGAGCCCTGGGGTGACCTTCTTTAACTGCTGGGAACCAGTAGGCATGTCCCCCAGATGTCTCAGGGGCAGCTCTCAGCAATGAATCATTCCCATCAGTAGCCTTCCTGGTAAATGGGGTAAAGTTGGGGAACAAGGGGAGTGAGGGAGAGAAGAAAACCCTTCAACTTTATGTTCTTTTTAACTCTTTTCTATGCCCATCTTGGGTGAGAGGGTTGATTTTCTCATTTGGTTTGGGAGAGCCTTAGCTGTGTCCCGATTCTGGGCATAGAGGAAAGGACATCATTTTTCTACAACCCAGCTTCTTCTTTTGAGCTCATGGCTTCCCCTCCTCCTCCTCCTCCTCCTTCCAGCAACAATTTTGGGCAAAATGAAGTTAGCAAAGTTTGTTTTTTTAGATGGGATTGCTGATCAAGTGGCACTTGATAGGCCCTTCCCCCACTCCCCTATTGTGATAGTAGTGGTCTGGGCACTGGGCATCAGGAGGGCTTCATCATAGCATTTGGCAGTGTGACCTCCTGGAGATAGGACTGAGACAAACACACAATATGCACATATATGTGGCTATATATCATTGAGAAATGAATATGTAGAAGTGTGCCAGTGGTTGGATGGTGGATGGTTATATGGGGAAATGGGAGACTTCTGACAAGTTTGAAATTTGAAACAGAGGTTGAGGCTGGAGGCAGTGTCCTCTTCATCCAAGAAAAGCAGGCCACTGGCCCAGCCCTGTGCCTCAGGGGTCCCAGGCTTTGGATTGACTTTCTCCAGCTTTTTAAAGTGCCCTCTGGTGCCTGGGACAGCTGGAAATGTCAGCACACCATGAATGGGGTCATCTCACGAGGATCGAGTCCATTGTCTGGCAGGGTCTTTCTTTTTCATGATTGAGTGAAATTGGGCCACCAGAATGGTGCTGACAGGCAGATTACGGGTGACTCAAATTGTTTATAGAGACAGAGATTGGCAAACAACATTTGCCCAGGTCTCAAATGCTCTAGGGGTGGCCCTGGCTGGAGGTACAGATTTGGAAAGAGTTTGTCATTAAAAGTCATGGAATTAGATGAGATCATCTGGGAGTGAGTGTAGATAGAAAAGGAGCTCACACCAAAAGTCCCTGGGGGTTGTGGCGTTGGCATGTCGACGTTCTGACTCCCTCTGCATGTTTTTGATAGAGATCCACTTCAGCGTTGATGGGAGGTCCCCCTTGCCTAATGGCAGTTTTCTTACCAGATGGGCTGCAGTACAAAAATGAGGCCTTCACCGCACATGCACACAGACAGAAAATGCCGCCTTCGTGTGGCTGCCTAGACAGATGGTTTTGCAGTTTAATTATTTTTTCTCCTCATCTAGTTTGGGTAGACGAAGTCGATGTGAAATGACTTTGAGAAGGAATTATTTAGATAAACCACACTAAGCTATTTCTATTCGGAAGAAGGAGGGAGGTTTTCTAGGGGAAAAAATAGACTGATGAATGTGCATGTGTTGGGGAGAGGAGGTAGGGTGTGGATAGGGTGGGGCTGCTTTTTTCAGCTTTTCCATTTATTTCTACTTATTTTGGTCCATTCTTCTTGTATGGTTTCCTGGAGCCTGGATTTATTATCTGCATGGGCCAAAACAATTGAATAACTAACACTTGACTTTTGGCTTTGTAGATATAGAACTGGCATTTTTATCTGAATTTTTTTTTTATTCGAACATTAAGCAGTTCCCTACTCTTCCTTCAATTGTCTGGAAGTTTTAGTTTTGAATCAGAATTATCAACACTTGCCTGAATTCTTTCCTTGACTACTTACATTAGGTTAAACACTTTCCCATCTTCCTGGTCCTTAATATGGAGACTTGCACCAAGAGAGTCCTCAATTCAGATTTACTGATGTTTCTTAAGGCTATGGTTTGGTAGAGATGAAACACAAAATTGAAATTGGAGAAGGATTTTTTTTAAAAATTTATATCCATAAAAGCCCAAAGCATTAAAATAATTATCCTCCCCCATGAAGGCAGAGCCCCTTGAATTAAGTAGGTCAAAAATATCTTCTTTGTAGCCAGTGGTTTTGTACAAGATGGAGCTAATTAGAACAGTTTTGGCTTTAAACGCCATGAATTTGATGCTCTGGAATAATGCTTGAGGAATTTCCATGTGAAATAAAGCATTTGCTCCTCATGAACTTACCCTTGGCTTCCCGTGTCTGTTATACTCTAAGCTTTCCAAGATGACATCTTAGCACTATTGGGACAGGGAGGTTTACTGTATGTGAATGAATCCATGCAGAGTTGTCCTGTCCGGGAAACATGAATCACTACAGGACTTCCCCCACTGTCCACTGACTGGGTCACACACACAAGGGGTCTAGCAAGCCACTTGGAATGGGGAGATGGGCAGCAGAAGAGCGTGATACAGGGCTCTTTTCTGAGACAGGAGAATAGAGGTTACTGCTGACAGTATTCCAGGCACTATCACAGATAAAGGGGAGAGTTTTTTCTCGCTCATCTGCAAAGTCCAGAGGATCACATCCTCAGACAAGGCTGCTTGAAAGCAAGAAGGCATGGGGAGAGTGGACATGAAGAAGAAAAGATCCTTGGGAGGGTGGGATAGGGGTGGACTGGATTGCCAGTCACTGTCAGAGTCTTGATATGTTTAGACTGTAGGTTTGCTGCTGCTTCTGTATGCAGCCTGAACCCACCACTCTGTATGGCTAGGGGCTGAGCTAGTCATTGGCCCTCCTGCGAGCTGTGGGCTCTTCAGGACTGGTCTCAGTACAAGTGGGTGACTAGGTGATCAGGTGTCCATCATCTAGGCAATGTACCGAGTGATTTCATGTAATTAAAAGTATATTACTCACTCATCTGTGTTATGGCTTCTTTGTTGGGGTGTGTGTGTGTGTGTGTGTGTGTGTGTGTGTGTGTGTGTAGGTAGGTAGGGATAGCTGAGTTAGCAGTCTGCAGAGAGTTTGCAAGACCTCCAAGCAGCATGAGGATACCTAAGATCTGAGGACACTGGAAGGAAGCTGTGTGTGTACTGGGCTGTACTGAGTATACTGGGGTGGGGGCTGGGGAAGGGAAGGTTATAACAAAAGGATAGAGTCTTCCTAATTTACAGTTTTGTCACTGGCCCTGACCATTGAGAGTCAGTGCTTCCTGAATGAGAAAGTAAAGTCCTGAGGCAAATATGCCTGTATTGTTAAAGACTTTTCTTTTCCCCAAGTGGGTCTTTATTCATTTTCAGATTTTACTCTTGTAATTTGCCAACTAAATTCTTCCGAGTTGAGATAAAAGGGAAGATGAAATCGGAAATATCCAAGAGTGAGCTTGGGGAACACTAGTTTTGCAACCTACTGAAAAGGGGACTTCTGAGAATATTGTTCTGTTGAAATAAATCCAACCCTGTTTGCCTTTATGGAAAACAGGATCTGTTCTTCAATTAGAAGACTGTTAGCTGCCCCTTCCTTAGACTTTTTTTTTAATTAGGGGAAGGTTGTTAGGTTGCCTTTGATTCCTTAGTAGTCCTGGAAATCTTAATGGACATTCCACATGGAAAATGTGTAATTTCTGAGTGGAGACTTGGGAATGTGGACACCTTTTTCATCCAAAGCATCACATCAAACCTGGCTCTCAGAAGTCGGAGACATAAAAATGCAGAAACGATCCCATTTCCTTTATGGGATC
Organism: Camelus dromedarius; assembly: GCF_036321535.1. Lineage (NCBI taxonomy): Eukaryota > Metazoa > Chordata > Mammalia > Artiodactyla > Camelidae > Camelus > Camelus dromedarius. The sequence continues at coordinate 54,930,280 of NC_087438.1, forward strand.
TATAGTTCTGGAATGGATACTTCTTCCCTGGGCAGGTTATGTGTTGGAGGGCAACTTTATGGGCTGTAGATTACAGTAGGCCTGGTCTGAATCCTGGCCCCACCATTTATGTCTGACATTGAGCAGATACTAACCTCTCAGTCTCAGCTTGCTCACGATACCCTCTTGGCTGTGTCTTTGTGAGGATTAAATGAGATAGCGAGAGTGAGGCTGCATCATGGAGGATTAGAAACATGGGCTCTGGAGTGAAACTGCCTGGGTTCCTGTCCTGACCCTGTTATTTGCAAGCAGGGCGACCTCGGGGATCACCTAATCCTCTCCTGCCTCCCTTTCTCATCTGTAAAATGGTGACAATAATACCTACCCCATAGAGTTGTTACCAGGAATAAGTGAGATAATCAATGGACTTAGAAACCTGACTCATAAGAAGAGTCGGCTGTTGTTATAAAATGGTTTTCACACAGGAGTGTTCAATACAGAATAGCTAATAGAATTACTATTAAACAGATAGATTTGGCATCTCTTGCTCAGTTGGGTCGCAATGGCCATTCCCCAAAGGCCTCCATTTGCTCAGAATTTCCACCAGCTCAGTCATGAATTTCCTCCATCCTTTGCTCCTGATCACTGCATCTTATGTTTGAATGACCTCATCTCTTCTGCAGGTGATTGGCAGTGGCCTCTGCCTTCCTTTCCAGAATCATGGAGCAGCCGTCCTTCAATGTCCCACTTCTAAGCTTGTAGGCCATAAACTCTGTTCACTTATGAAGCTGTACGTTGTTGAGATGTATTTTACTTCATCCTTCCCTCCCTGCCTCCATCCTTCCCTTTCTCTCTCTCCCTGTCTATTTTTATCTTTACAATGTCTCCCCTGATAAAGGGGCTTGAGAGGCAGCCCCACCAATACAGTTCACCTTTCATATCTGTGAGTTCTGCATCCATAGAGTCAACCAAACATGGATTGAAAATATTTTTTAAAAAATTCCAGAAAGTTCCCAAAAGCAAAACTTGAATTTACCACACACAAGCAACTATTTACATAGCATTTACATTGTGTTTACAACTGTTTAAATAGCATTTACATTGTATTAAGTATTATAAATTAATCCAGAGATGATTTAAAGTATAATGGAGGATATGCTAGGTTGTATGCAAATACTACACTGTTTTATATAAGGGACTTGAGCATCAGCAGATTTTGGAATCCAGGAAGGTCCTGGAACCAGTCCCCTGCAGATACCGAGGGATGGCTCTATTTCCCCGAGTTCAATTTTGCAGATAAAAGACAAAGATTACTTCCTACAGCTAGGCTGGCAAATAAAATCTTTCACTCATTGTGGCCTTTAAGTGCCAGCTGTATATTCTGGCACTTTGAACTTTCACTTCTTTAAACGCTCGTTTCCTTCAGCCATATGACCTATAGTTATTAAGAACCATGTAGGAGGTTAGTGAGAGGCGCTGGAGGCTTTCTTCTTGGGACCGACAGCATCCAGAAGTGAACAGGACCATTTTACTGGAAGGCAAGGGATGGCTCACACCTTCCTCTCTCCCAGACAGACTTTAGAAATCCCAGGTTTCCAGAAAGAAAATTGGGGATGTGGGGGAATTCATGTAGAAGATCACACTGGGTAAATGAACTTTGTGAATTGTGAAGGAGGGGTCCTCTCATTTCCTCAATTTGCTCTGGAAAACAATGAGGTGGGAAGTCGAAAAAGGAAAATATTGTTCACGTGCAGAAAGTGGAAATACTTTACATTTGCGAAGCATGGGAGGTTACTCACTGGTGGTTTCGGCAAATCACTTAATCTTTTTGATATAGTTTATAAACTGTGAAGCCCTGTTTAAATGTAAGAAATTGCATTTCTCAAAGTGCTCTCCCATATTTAACATATTTTGCTTTCTTTTATTTATTTATTCAACAAATATCTATTGAGCGCATTCCACGTACCACAGACTATGCGAGGCACTAGTCATTGATGTGGCCTTCCAAGAGCTCCTGGCTGTGTGTGCAGGGGTGGGGTGGGGTGGAGTTGGGGGGATGTAAGGGAGAGATACCCAAGAAGGGCATAGGAGAGCTGTGGAAAGTACAGAGGGCACCTTTCAAATAAGAAGGGATGGAGATAAGCTAGCTGGCCAGTGGAGTATAATATTCTTGCATTTGTGGGTGTTTTACAGTTTACACAGTCTTTTGATTTTAGTACTCCATCCCCTCCACATCATCCCTGTGTGAGGTGTAGGTCAGATTAGGTCTATTTGACAGATAAGGAAACTGAGGCTTAGAGTCATGAAGTGACTGAACAAGAGTCCACAGTAAGTAATCTAGGTCTTGACTTCAAGTCCTCTCTCTTTTACTGTAACAGTTGATGACAATATAGAATCTGAGTATAGATAAGCTGAATATGAATGGATTTACACAAACTCTTGAATAATTGAATAAAAAGGAGAGGTAATTTTAGGATAAATATTAGGAAGTTTTACTACCTATTTACCTATAAAAGTGGAAGATGTTGAGTTTATAAATAAATTCCCCAAAGGATAAATTCCTGAAGAAATCCCGTAAATGACATGGCTTCACATCAAAACACTTCAAGGGCAAAATTAATTCTCTCTAAATCTTTTGTTTGACAGCTGTAACATGAGGTCAGATTCACTACAATTTCTTACAGCAAAAGTTGGTGCTTGTGGGTAGGGGTTAAAAAAAAAAAAAAAGAAAGTTGGCACTCCCAACCCTTACACAGGTGTGAAGGCTCAGTCACACCTGACATGTTTTATGCTATATTAGATGCAGACCAAAGAACTCTTATTAATTGCTAAAACTTTGAAACTAAGCTTCTTCACAACTTTTTAGGAGAATCAGCAAGAGGAAAAGGCATAATAGTAATTCAGTTTGTTAATTTGTTCCATCAACATTCATGGAGCACTTTCTGGAGGGTGAGGCACAGAGTGTCTCATGAAAGTACTAAAGGTGCTTAGTGATGAAATTTTCTGGGCAGTGAACCAGTGCATCTTTCCAGATTATGAATAGCAGAGCCTGTGGTAGGTAATACTGCAGCAGTTCTGCGCCTGGCTGTGTCTTTATGGAAGAACCTAAAAAACTGGGTTTGGAGGGGGTGGACACAAAGTTTTTCATTTGGTTTTATTTTACTGAAACCAACTTAATTCTGATCTGACCTTTCCAGTGCTGAAATGCTGCTCCCCTGCATGGCCTCAGAGTGGCACATCGTCCATCTGTGTTGTATTAGAAGGAAAGACCAACATTTTTTGGCTTCGCTTTCATGGTGGCTTAATTTTCAACAGAAAGGGAAGATTTAAACAAAAGACTTCTTGTAAGGAGAGCCCTTTTCTCCTTTATTGTTAGATATTATAAAAATATAAGCTTTTCCTCAAGTTGGTATCATTGTACTACCACCCTTAATAAAAAGAAAACAGAATAAAAAATCTAAATAGCCCTATATCTATTAAAGAAATTGAATTTGTAATGAAAAACCTTCCCATAAAGAAAAGGAAACAGGACATGACTTGACTAATTAACATTTTGCTTTTAGAAACTGGTTTGTGTATTTTGGCAGTTAAATCAAATTCTGCTCAACTTTGGGACAAATTGAAGGTTCATATAGTGGTGGCTAAATGGAGGAGTGGACACGTAATTAAATGAGAGACACCGACTGTGGCACCTTCCTAGAAACATTCTCGCAAACTTAGCTGTCATATAGTTAAAATGGTCAGGTGAAAGCTTGTCTTTTTTATTTATTTATTTATTTTTTGATGAATTGAGTGGTCACTTCAGGGTGTAAAAATGAAGTTCAAGTGTCCTCAGGAAAAAAGATGTAAATACAATGAAAAACAGTGAATACAAAATTGGCGTCTTAAACTGTGACCGAGCCTTTGAATCCTGAACCCTCAGCACACAGGAAGTTCATGAAGAACTGGGTTTGCCTGGACTTCAGAAGAGCCATTTTCTACATCCTTGATCCCAACCTCAGCCTTTACCTCTATCCTGAAGATGTGCAAATTTCTAGGTTGTTTTCCAGTATTTCTCTAAAGATTAATCTTCCTATTGCATATCTTTTTTTTCTAGCTGTCACAACACACTTTAAAAATCAAGATGTCTAAAATTGAAATTTTCATTTCCTCCTAAAAATTTCTCTCTTCTTAATAACAGCACCTTCATTCTTCCAATAGTCCCATTTAGGCATTGGTCTGACCATTTCCTTAACCACCTTTCAGCCAGTTGTTAGGAGAGGAGGAAGTACTTGAATCTGCAGGTCTTTGACATTCATTAGGAATAGACTCCTAAGACTTCCAGAACCTGTAGGTCTTCAATAGTACTATAAATATTTTTGTGCCATAGCAAGCAGCAAAATTTAAGTGTGTGCTACTAAAGACGAATAAAGAAAATAAAAAGCTGCACCATGGGGGAAAAGATTGAGTAATCAGCTGGTCTCACTCACTGACTAAGGACTCCTCCCAACATAATGTGCCTGAGTTAAGTTACCAACTTAGCAAAATGGTACATTACAGGGAACCCTTACTAATTTAACTTTCTGGGCTTGGCTAAGTCCTGTGGCCCTGAAGGTCCATGAAGTTTATTAATTTTGCTAGGATAACAAGACAAAAGCATTTCATAAAGCAACTCTAGCCAGTGTTCCAGCCAGCTCAAGAATTGTTCAACAAAGAGGGAATTAAACTTCAGGGAAAGTGGAAAAGGCAGTTAACTTGTGGTGTGAGGCTATGGGCAGGAAACATATGACTCTTAATGGAAATGGAATGTGGAAAAAGCTAGGAGCACATAGAAACATTTCAGTGAAGGGCCTAATGGAGTTGCTTCAGTTTTTTCATTTATATCATAGTGCTTTTAAGGGAGGTAATACATGCAAGAGGTGCATCTGATTTTTTGTTTTTTAAATTATTTTTTTAAATTTTTTGTTTGTTTAGGGGGGGTAATTAGGCTTATTTATTTATTTAAATGGAGGTACTAGGGATTGAACCCAGGACCTCAATGCATGCTATGCACACGCTCAACAACTGAGTTATACTCTCCCTCAAGAGGTGCATTTGTGAATATGGGATTCTTGAATGTCTAGGGATGTATTCTCTGTGAGTGGTGAGGGGTATAGAATTATCTGTCATGAATCTTTAAGTTTGCTTACAAATCTTAATATTTGTAGTTATTTCAAAAGAAATGTGTGTATATCCATATTACATACATATACATGTATATACGTGTATGTATGTATATATATACACACACACTCATAGATGTACATATGTATAGATAAGTAAATGCTCATGAATTTCCTCGATTTTTTTTTTTTTGTATTCTTGTGTATTGTTGATGAAAATTCTCAGTTCTGCAATGTAGCATTTCTGATGTGTATCAATCCTGACATGAAACAACTTGATGAATCCCTGGCCCCTCATCTAGGCTCCCAACAATTGTAGCTGTTTATTTTCCTTGTTAGAAATTGAATTTAGCCCACCAGTCCATTTCATAAAGATCAGCAGATGGTAATTGCTTTCCCACTGAGTTGGGTTGGGTTTGAACCAATGACCTATGTGGTGAAAGCTCTTTTTTCAGTCTCCTGATCCGTCCGTCTGGTTAAAATCTCACAGTTGAAAAAATATCTTAAAAGTACTTCTGTGGGTTGCTTTGATCATCCAATTGTGTGTCCAAATATAAAGTGAATTTATAGAGAAACTTTGCTATAAGTGTCTTTTTGCTCCTGATGTTTTAGAACATTTTTTTTTTAAGAGTAAGTTTTAGGGTTGGAGTCAAGAAGCTGGCAAGTATGACTTTCCAAATGTTGTGTAGAATGCCTTTTACTTAGTAGGAGGGATAGGTTATTTTAGTCTAGATATTTTATCCAAGTGCTGTTTGTTCTCCATAAACAATTAAAAGTTTATAGTTTGGGGAACTAAGATTCCCAAATGAAGTATGGAGTAGCTCTAAACAATGAAATTTACTGAGAATTTCAGGCCACTGTGAAATCTCAATGTCCTTCTAAAAATGGAAATAAGAGAAAACTAGTGTGATGGTGGTCTTTAAGTATTTTCCCTTTGGTCTGAGCATTTCCTGTGAGAATAAAACAAAAACAAACACAAGAAGGCTTATTTTTTTATGGCTTGTCAATATACATATCAGAAGCTTGATTGATTTTTGTGGGGATCAATGAGGTCACACATAAAAGGCTGTTGGATTCCTAGACCTTGTTGCTTTAAACATTATGTAAACCAGGCCATATCTTTCTCCAGAAGCTGTAAGCTGGTTACAATTCAAGATCTCTAATTAACTCATGACCCAGCAGTCTTTCTGAGCAACATTGTGCTCTTCCTTTTCTCAGTGAGAAAGCGCGCTGGAATGACTGGCTTGGGTAGATACACTGAACAGTGAAGTCTCCCCACTCTGGTCTTTACTTGCTGCTACCAGTTCTTGCTTACAGCATCAGTTCTGGCCGCGTGTCCTTTGGGGCAGCTTTCCATTCAATTGGAGTCCTCCTTGAGTCTTCTTTTTTCACTTTGCTTCCTCTTCAGGACTCGTTCCCCTCCAGTGGCCTTGCTATCCAATGGGTCAGAAGTTCTATAGACTCTACCTTCAGTACAGATTCTGACCAGTTAACTTATCTCTATTTCCACCATCCGCACCCTTGTTCAGGCATCATTTTTTCATAGCAATTAACACCATATAATATTTTTGTCTATCTTTCTCTTTGTAATCTGTCATGAATCTATTGTTCTTCTTCCTCTGCTGGGATAGATTATAATCTCCACAAGAGTATGAAACTGTCTTTAAGCCTCAGAACCTGGAACTCAATAAATGTTTGTGGAATAAATGATTAAACTTGTAACATCTAATCTAGTCATTAGTCATCAACACTAGAAAAGGTGGGGTCACCCATTTTTCTGTCAGAAACAATTCTGTTGTTGCTTTAAGAAAAAAAGAAAAAATCTGTTATCACCCTTTATTTTCTATTCTCACTCTGTATTCTGACCCAACCCCTTGTCACTCTAGAGTGTGGATGTCACCAGCCTACTCCTTGGACTGTATCTCTTGGGCTCTTAATCCTTCAGTCAATCCTGCTTTCACCATGTACATTCCCAATGTAAAAAAGCTTTAACATCCCCCAGTTCCTTAACAAAAAAGAATTTGTTAAAATATCATTAAAAATGTTGAAAACAACATTAAAAAGAACAAGGAAAAGAAATCACATGTAACCAATATCCTGATAGGATTGTTTTTCCTTTCCTGGTATTTATGTTCCAATTTATCCACATGTGGTATATTTTTTACATGGCTGTAATAAGTGTCTATACAATTCTGTGACCTATGTTTTTACCTAATATTTCATAAACAGTTTCATGTTATTCCATAGTCTTTCTATTTTGTTTATAATGTGAGCACATAATGTTCTATTGATTATGCACCATAATTAACATGCCCAATAACAGAAGAATGATTGGACTATTTCCAGTTTTTCCCTAATATAATGGTTATAAATGCTGCTGTACAAATGACTTTTTTCTTCTCAGTTATTTCTTTTGGAGAAATTCGGGTCATAATGGGCCAAAGGTTATGATCAATTTATGTATATATATGTGTGTACATATATGTGTGTACATGTACATACAGTGTGTGTGTGAATGTATTACTAAATCCCCCTCCAAAAAGCTCATACAAATTTTCAAGGCTATAAACCATGTATGAACACTATTATTTTTTCTGAAATTTGCCCAGATTATGTTTATTCTTTTGTAAAATTTTGGATAACTGTTTTATTACTGTTTTCATTTGCAGTTTTATTTTTTAACTGCAAATTATAAGATTGAATGTGTTTCTATATGTTTAATTCTTATTTGTAGTTCCCTTGTGTGAACTCACTGTTCACGCCTTTTGACCATTTATTAATAGAGGCCTTGGTGTTTTATATTTATATTAACTCTTGCTTGAACTCAATTTTTTCCATATTGGTCTACTTCTGTCTTTTCCGTAATGGCCTCACCTCACTGCTCAGCCCCATGACAACTGCACTGCAGCAGCAGATCAGATCAGCTTTGTGGACTTGCCTGGGTGATGGGCAGCTCGATGTTGATTCTTAATGCTCTGCCTTCAGCAATCTTGTTTCATTTGATTTAAGTGAAGTAAATTTTTTCCGTTCTAGGTTCTAAGTCCTTTTATACCCACAAAGTCCCAGAGAATGAAGTCTTCCCTAACCTCATTCTTCTGATTTCCTCTCTTCCCTTATATTCACCTAGAGCAAGACAGTATTTGCACTGATAAAATGCTAATTGATAACAGTCCTACTTTCTGCTTTAAACCTGTTTTAATAGTGGCTCATCCATAACTTTTCTCCCAGAGCCCTAGGGTACATGGGTAAGAGTGTGTAGTCAGCGAGATAGGTCAAATGTGATCTATGCAATGGTGCACGTAGGTTTTTGTTGTTTTGAATTGTTATCTTTACATGTTATTTACCTGCTGTCCTAGAACAAATAGATTTGTGATCTCTTTCACAATTTGAACAATTCATTTAATGCAGTAACATCCTATTTTCAATAGGTAAAGCAGAATTTTTCTCTTCTGGCAAATGAATATAGAGATGACCCTTGAACAACATGAGTTGAAACTGCACAGGTCCACTTACATGTGCATATTTTTCAATAATAATACAATAATATTGCATCGTTGGTTGAATCCATGGACTTGGAGGAACCTCAGATGTGGAGGGCTGACTACAAATTATATGTAGATTAACCCCATCCTTGTTCAAGGGTCAGCTGTATTTCACTGGACCATTGTGGGGAGCCAGTATTGATACATGGAGTTACATCCTTTTGTTACCACTCTACTCTTACCAGATACTACCTGAATTTCTGTTTCAGCCTATCAATGAGCCCTTCAAGTATTTGAATACAGTTATCAGTGTTCTATTTCCAAGATCCTTTTTCAGGTTCAGTAGCTACAGTTTTTTTCAGCTCATCTTTCCCCTTCTTATTTAGTACTAAAATCTGTTTTTATGTTTATTTATTTACTTTTACTGAAGTATAGTTGATTTATCATACTAAACTAGTGTCAGCTGTACAGCATAGTAATTTAATTTTTTTTGTTTAGATTATCTTCTACTAATCTTTGTTGGTCATGATTTCCAGGGTCTTTGCCCTCCTTACCTTCTTCCTCTGGATGTCCTCTCTCTTATTTAAAGGACATCATTGTAAAGTGGTACCCCAAACTGAGGAAAGTATTCTCATCACAGTTGGTGCAGAACAGACCACAACATTATTACTATTCTTCCTAAAAATTGTGGCGCTCAGGACAGCCTAATGAGCATTTGTTAAACACTTTCTCTGCTAGGCATTGTGCTAGACATTGTTGTCTACTTGGATTTCACGTTACTTATATCTCTCACATTAGATTGTGGGCACTTCGATGGCACTGAAATGGTGATTATGTTTCTCACATCCTCCTTCCTATTGTCCGCAGGACTGAGCACATATAATGTGATTGATACTTTATGATCACTTGCTGGTTTCTTTGACACTGTTGGGAGCTCTTTAAAAAATTGTTCAGAAAGGACTTCCCTAATACTCCACGTTGTTCCCCTCACATATGGGGTCATCTAGAAGGATGATCTTCATTTTCCCAAGAGTGGAACAAGAAAAGGAAGGAGAGTGTAGAAGGGAATTGACAAGAAATTCAAGTGAATGAAAATGGAGCATTTTAAGCATAGCCTTTGACTTCCGAATTTCAAAGACCAATTTGTAAAAAGGACTCAGCACATCTTCAACAATAAAAATTTCCTGAAACTGACCAAAATCAACTTTATTCATGTAAAAGCTTCCTATTAGTACATCCTATAGTTTATAATATATCCTGTCATTTATAGTTTCCCTACAAAGAGCACAGAGGAGGAAAACTACAAAGACCTCACCTGGAGGTCTTAGCAAAGGGAAAAAGTCAAGTTATAAGAAGCAACTGGAAGAATCCTGGCTTGTGAAGCCTGAGCTCACCCACTCCAGTCTCTTACAGAACAGTTGAGGAGTTTAAGACTCAGCGAAGTAAAGTGGTTTGACGTAGACCATACAGTTGGTGAGAAGGGCAGAAATAATGTAGGATACAAGTTGCCTGTCTTTCATATAAATTTTTTTAAACACATTATATTGTTGTCCATTTTTAAAACAATTTCTTGTTTCACAATAAAGAAGATATAGTCAATGGGAAGCAATTTAAAAATCCATCAATACCTCTTTGTTAAAAATGTTCCAGCTACTGTGAATGCTAGGAAGACCTCAAGGCCATTTATCATGCCAGGTTATTAATGCGTGTTGAGGATTCCTGGGGTCACTTGACCTTTGTCGTGTATCTCATGAGGCAGATAAAGTTGCTACTAATGGCTTGTAAAACACAAATGGCCATGCACTATTGCTTTATAATTTATAACCTTAATTGGAAAGTGAGTATTCAATAAACTTTACTTGTGAATAATAATTTATAAGCTTTTTACAAGTTGAATGAGCATTTAGAGAATATTCATTTATTCCTCGGGGTTATAGAAGAGTGAAACAAATGATGGTCACTCAGAGAGACTGATCGGCTGGGTATTCTTTTTCAAAACTGGATGACTGGACTTTTTACCTTTCTATGATATTGGCTTCCTCTCAGCTTTCAAATCAGCATATAGAATAATTGGGTAGATTATGAATCAACCAGGTAGAAGAAACCAAAATAGATGAGAGTGTATTTGGCCTTTTGAGAGAGTTTTCCATCAGATCTAGTAGCTGTATATATTATTTTCTCTATTTGTTTCCAGTGTCGATGTTGGAGATTATTCTTTTTGAAATAAAGTTTGAATACATGAACAAGAGAACTGGTTTTTAATAGATTTACTGATGGTTTTCAGCCTCCCTTTCTGGCAGTGTTTGAGGTGGTCTGAGGTACCTGGAAGAGAGGGAGTGGTGGCCTGGGACACAGGCCCTCATTCTGCCTCCTGTCTAACATGTACACATTTTCCATCAGTTTAGTAGGATGTGAATACTGATATTGCAGGGGTCTCTGACCTATTGGAAGACCCAGCTTATTTGAGGCAGGCAGGTGCTCAGTGCCTGGACCCCAAACACCTGGATGCTCTGACTCTAAGTCTTGGCATATAGTAGCCTGTGAATGGCTGGCCTCCTCATTTCCTGGGCCTCATAGGGATGGAGAATATTCTGATTCTGCTGGTCCTTTGGAGAATGGTTTTCTCTTATATGTCAATATCTGGTCCTTGAGATGCCAAAGCACTGGAAGCTGTCATTATCTTTTTCCCCTCATGTCCCAAAAGAATGACTACATTTTCTTCCTTGGCTTAGTCACTGAGTTACATGATGGAGATGGAAATAAGTTGAACATGATTTCCTGTTCCCCAGAGTTGCTGATTAGTGTTTTACATTATCCTCAAAGGCAAAATTTAAAGTGGAATTTCAGGGAAGAACATGCTCTTTTTTTCCCCTTCAAATTGTGTTTTATACTTCCTTTCATTGTTTTCCCATAGCTAATGTCTCTCATTCTTTTAGCTTCTTCCTTTTCCAGGTTTGGTGTATTAGATAGAGATAAACTTGGTCCTCACCCCCCTGTATCCACACTTCATATTGTTTGAAGAACTTGAGCAGCTATCATTGATACCTGGAGAAAGGAGATGGTTTTATAGCATATTGTTAGCAGCTAATTAGGACAGGTTTTGTTTTTAATCTAGGAAAGGCACTGGAAAGCTATTCTACAACTTTTATTTTAGGTTCTATATGTAGAAACTATAGCTTTCCTCTAAAGCAGATGTTCCTGGAAGAAAACAGCTTTGTTCAGCTACTGAGTATATTCTGCCCTTTAGGTTTCGTATCCAGGACTGCATTAAAAAGAGTCTCCGTGTAATCTACTTGAGCTTTCCTGCCTGCAGCTGGTATAAGCCCAGATAATGGCAGTCCGAATAAAGTCAATGTGCCCTAGGTATGAGACAAGGTAAGGGACTGGGAGAAGAGAGATATGGGAAGGTGATGGGGTAAATGTTGGAGTCTCAGGACCAGAATGGATCAGGAGGACATCTAGAGCTATCATAACAAAAATACCACAAACCACAAAATGTCTCAAACAACAGACATTTATTTTCTCACAATTCTGGAAAGTGAAACTTCAAGATCAGGGTGTTGGCATGGTTGATTTCTGGTACATCCTCTCTTCCTGGCTTTCAAACAGATGTCCAATGCATAGACACCCCTGGTGTCTCTTTCTCTTCTTTTAAGGACACTAATCCTATTGGATTACAGCCCCACCCTTATGACCTCATCTAACTTACTAGTTAGTAAGTTAGTAAAGAGTAATTACTAGTAAAGAGATAATTACTCTTTAAAGGGTCTATCTTCAAATACAATCACACTGGGGATTAGGGCTTCATCATGTGGATTTGGGGGGTGACACAATTCAGTCCATAACAGGGCCAACATTTCCTTATAGTTTTACCAATAGTTGCCATGGCTTTGTCAAATAGTTGTTAGCTGGTTCAGGAGTAACAATCAGACTTGCATGTTGTGTTGAAAAAATAAGCCTGAAGGATAATCTTAACTATGGGAGAAACTGAGGCCAAGCAGCCTCAGAAAAGTTCAGAGAAATCTTTGAAGCTGGAGAAATTTATTTTAAATCAGAAATCCTTACTCATTTTCTGACACCTACAAGTAAGGAAGAAGACAGTGAACCTTATGAGGCGAGCACATTGGTGGAGAAGAGCACTCCAGAGTAATTACGCAGAGTGTGGTCTGTCATTTATCCGGTCCATCATGCTGCTTCTCCCCTGTTTGCCCCAAGCTAGGACATAAGTTAATATCAAATGAGGCCTTTTCGTTGACACCAAGCTTTGTGGGTGACTGATCACCTCATTGCGTGTGAATTTAGGATTTAGAAATAGGTGGTGGGAAATTAATGTCTCCCTTGAAATATGTGGCAGCTAATTTATATGACTCATTATAGCACACTGAGTATATACGTCAATGTCTCCTACAGTCAAGATGTTGGATGCTGCTAATCAGTCTCTTGACGTTTGAGAGATGAAGGCAGTCAATCTATATTTGATAATGATTACTTCGGGTATAAGGCAATGCTTTGTGTTTTCGTTAGATTTAAAAAATATTCCGGAAATTAGGCTATAAAAATGCCTTCCTTTGAAATAATAAAGCCCTGTGTATTTGACACATACAGCACACTTCTTCAGTGACCTTTCAAAGCAAACCCATTTCTGGAGGCTCAGAATTTTCTTAGGAAAACACTCTCAGAAATAAAACTTTGGTCAAGCATTTGTTCTTTGATTTAACAAATATTTATCAAGTGCCTGCTGTTTGTCAGGCACTGTATCTGGTGCTGAAGAGACCACGTAGACAAGTTGCTTATTCTTGGAGCTTACATTTTCACATGGGCATAAACACTGAATAAGCAAATAAATACACAAAAGAAAGATCCAACAATAGTTAGTGCTATGCAGATAATTAACATAGGGTGCTCTGAAAGGTGGTCAAGGGATATCTGAGGAGGAAATGCTTAAGGCACCAGCCAAGCGCTGACCAGGGCAAAGTCATAGCAAGACAAAAGGCCAGCAGGGAAGTCCCCACAGCTGAAACAAGCTTGGTGTATTTAAAGAACTGAAGGAAGGGCATTATTGCTGGAGCACAGAGGGCGAGAGGAGAGAGTGGTATAAAATGAGATGTTTAGTGATACAGTTGGAACCAAGCTTTGTAGGACTCTGGAGAAGTGGAGAGCTCAGGTTTTGGTCTAAGTACCTTGGGAAGACAATCAAGGTTTTTGAAATACTACTTTGTTTGCTGTGAGAAGACTGGATTAGATGCGGCAAGAGTGAAAGCTGCAAGACATAAAGGTTTTTTCATCAGTCCAGGATGGAGTTGAGAATGGTTTAGACTGGAGGGGTAGTATTGAAGATTGAAGGAAGATCATGGATTTGAGTTATGTTTGAGTGCATGGCAGTATCTTTAACTAAACTGGAGAAGTCAGAAAGAGGGACAGGTTTAGAGAGAACAGAGGCAGGGAGTGGAAATCAGGATTTATGTTTTCCTTTACAGAAAATATTCCTCTCTATTTCCTGCCCTAAATTTTGACATTTTAAAAAGTCTTGAACTTTTATTTTTAAAATTGATCAGTACTAATAACTACTCTTGCTTTTTAAATAATTTTAATTTATTGGCTGTCATCAGATGTTTTATCCTTCCTGTAAACTTCAAAATTTTAAAATCATTTTCTCCAAACACCCCTTACCACCTCAATCCCCCACCAACATAAAATGACAAACAACCTCCATAGAAAATCCAATTAGAATGACATTGGGATTATTTATTAATTTGGGGAAATTTAATCTTTTTCATATGTTGTCTTCCCATTCATGAACATGGTGTATTATTCCATATGTTAGTAAAATTTTATAATTTTCTTCATATAGGATTTGAGTTTTTCTTATTAAATTTATTCCCAAGTACTTTTACATTTATTGCTATGTTGAATTTCTTCTGAATACCATTTTCTTTCTTTAGGTGATTTATAGCTGAAAGAGAGGAAAACTATTACTTTTTTCCCCCTGGTAATTTGTATTGTATTCCACACAGAGTTTCTCGTTATTGCTATTAGATTTTTCCTTGAATAGATTGTTTTTTAGTCATTCAGTTATATCAACAAAAGAGGCTTTTAAAAATCTCTCTGTTCTAATGTTTATACTAGTCATTTAACTTTCTTGTATTTATTAGAACTTTTGAAACAATGCTAAATAATAATGCTGATAGCTCATTTTAGTGTTTCACCATTAAGGAAAATGTTCTTGGTTTTTAGTAAATGTCCTGATTCTAATACATTTTATTTTACTGAGGATTTTTATCAAGAATGGTTGTTGAATTTTATTAAATACAGTTTCAGCATTTATGATACATTTCTTCATTTTGTTGATATAATAGATTATGTGGACACAATTCCTGATTATGTTGATATATAGATAATATTGATAAAATTCCTTACTTTCCTAAAGTAAGAATTTCTTGGTGACAGTGTATTAATATTTTGATATATTGCTAAATCTTATTTGTTACTATTGTGTTAAGCATTATATATAGCAGAAGTCAAACTTAACAAATGTGAATAAGGACATCAATGAAAATAAAAAATACTGACATAAAGAAATTTTATATTTAAAAATTTAAAATATGTTCCATAAACTATATTGAATATATACTTACATAGAAACTTATAATCCTCAAATATAATATACATTTTCACAAATATAACCTTTGAACATTTACAAAAATTGATTGTGTATCTGACTACAAATTCCAAAAAAGTCAGTATTTTACAGGCAACATTTTTACTTTATGCACTCATTAAATTAAAATGAATAATTAAATTTGATTTAAAAATTATGTATTTGAAAAATAAGCACACTCCCAGATAAGCCTTGTAGCAGCTTTAAATCAAAATTATAAACTCTGTATGAAGCAAAGGAAAAGATACAAAAAAATCTGGGGGACATGGTGAAGGAAAGTTTATGGCTTTATGTGCTTTAATTTTTTTTTATTTTATTTTATTTTTTTTGCTGGTTTCTACTTTTTACTTTTAATTTATTTATTATTTGGGGGGAGGTAATTGGGCTATTTGCTTATTTATTAATGGAGGTACTGGGGATTGAACCCAGGACCTCATGCGTGCTAAGCAAGCACTCAACCAATGAGCTATACCTGCCCCCCTGCTTTCATTTTTAAAGAGATAAAAGAACATAATTTACACAAGAAGAAATTAGAAAAAGCACAAATTTCTGAGATTTATACTTTGTCTTTTTTTCTTTTCAGTTTCCTTCTTTTTATATTTTTGTGCCATGCTTTAAAATGCAGCTTCCACATACTCTTCCAAACCATTAGTATGGATCTCAAAAATGGCTAACTTCTATTTCAGCTCATTCACTGAGTAATTATTAGGATAATTTTATCTCTCAAAAATGTTTCTTTGCATTGTATTTGAACTTAAGACTCCACAAGGAGATCTTTTAATTTCTGTTCGCCTTTGCTGTACTTCAGCCACTTCCCTAAGTGGAAATTCCATCTGTTCTGACTGGCTTTTCTCCCTTCTTGTTGAGTCTCTAGGCGGTCTTCCGACTCAAAAAGGTGGACAGACTGAATCTGGTGATAGGGGAAAGTGAGTTGTGTCCAGGCTGCCACTTTGCTAGAATCCTCTGCTCTGATTTGACTTAAATTCACCTAGTGTTAAGCATTTCAGTTTGTGATAATCATGGTAAAAGTTACCAGCCAATTTTCACCTTTGGTGGAGGCCACAATGTCAAGGACGTGTTAGAAATTAACTGTGGATGCTGCTAGAGGGAAGATTATTGGACAGATACATGGCATTTGGAAGGGATGGAAGATCTGTGTATGTTAGATGGTACGTAGAGCATCATAGAAGATATGGAACTTGAGAAGGCAGGTTACGGACAAGAAAAGGACTAAAGCTGATAGGTAGAGACAGTAGTATCATGGAGAACCTTTAGTTCTGGGCTGAAGATGTTTTCTTAATTCTGCAGGCCAAGAAAATTTCTTTAAAGCATTTGGTTAGACATTGCAAAATCAATATTTAGCAGTATTGGTTGATGAGGAGTGAAGTGAGACTGAGATCAACACTTCTTAGAAGAGAGACGAGGACTCCGAGTTGGCTAAAGGTTAAAACCAGATGTCTCATGGATTCTGTTATTTATGTCTAATTTTTTATATTGAGACATTTCTATTTGATTTCATTAAGAATATTGCAAACCAAGATGACATAGGAGGTAAGTTCATAACAAGTCACTGTAACTGTTAATAGTGGTGGCTGGAAGTGGAGGCCAGAAAGTGAAGGTGGATCTTATCTAGTGTAAATAAGGGGAAAAAAGCACTTCTGAAGAGGGTTAAAAAAGAGTCAAAATGTGGGATTCAAGAGTTGCCATTACATGTCCATACTACCGAAAGCAATCTACTGATTTAATGCAATCCCTATCAAAATGCCTATTTTCACAGAACTAGAATAAGTAATCCTAATATTTATATGAAACCACTAAAGACCCCGAATTGCCAAAGCAATCCTGAGAATAAAGAACAGAGCTGGAGGTATAACCCTCCTAGACTATGCTATAAAGCTACAGAAATCAACAGTGTGATATTGGCACAAAAATAGACACATAGATCAATGGAACAGAATAGAGAGCCCAGAAATAAACCCATGCACCGACAGTCAATTAATCTGTAACAAAGGAGGCAAGAATATATAATGGAGAAAAGACAGTCTCTTCAACAAGTGGTGCTGGGAAAACTGGACAGCCACATATAAAATAATAAAATTAGAACATTTCCTCTCAGCATATATAAAAATAAACTCAAAATGGTTTAAAGACCTAAATGCAAGAAATGAAACCATGAAACTCCTAGAAGAGCACATAAGCTAAACATCCATTGATGTAAATTGTAGCAATATTTTCTTGGATCAGTCCCCCAAGGCAAAAGAAATAAAAGCAAAAATAAACAAATGGAACCTGATTATACTTAAAAGCTTTTCCACAGCAAAGGAAACTACCAACAAAGCAAAAAGACAACTGACTGAATGGAAGAAAATATTTTCAAATGATGTGACCTACAAGGGGTTAGTATCCAAAATATACAAACAGCTCATATAACTCCATATCAAAAAAAACAAACAACCCAATCAAAAAATAGGCAGAAGACTTGAACAGACTTTTTTTCAAAGAAAACATACAGATGGACAACAGGCATATGAAAAGATGCTCAACATTGCTAATTATTAGAGGAAGGCAAATCAAAACCACAATGAGGTATCACCTCACACTGATTAGAATGGCTGTCATCAAAAAGTCTACAAATAATAAGTCGTGGAGAGGATGTGGAGTAAAGGGAACCCTTCTACACTGTTGGTTGGAATGTAAGTTGCTGTAGCCCCTATGGAAAACAGAATGAAAGTTCCTTAAAAAACTGAAAATAGAGCTACCATATGATAGATACATGCACCCCAATGTTCATAGCAGTGCTGTTTATAATAACCAAGACATTGAAGCTGTTGAAGTGCCCATCAACAGATGATTGGATTAAGAAGATGTTTTATATGTATCTAAATATATGTAAATATACACATATATACATATATAATGGAGTATCACTCTGCCATGAAAAAGAATGAAATACTGTCATTTGCAGCAGTGTGGATGGACCTCTAATATTATGGTTGGTGAAGTAAGTCAGACAGAGAAAGACAAATATGATATCACTTATATGTAGAATGTAAAAAATAATATAAATAAATATATTTACAAAACAGAAACAGACTCACAGATATAGAAAACAACCTTGTGGTTACCACATGGGACAAGGTTAGGGGAGGGACAAATTAGGAATATGGTATTAACAGATACAAACTACTAAATATAAAATAGATAAATGACAAGAATTTACTGTATAGCATAGGGAACTATGCCCATTATCTTGTGATAACCTATTACGGAATATAATTTGCAAAAAATACGGCATCACTACACTATATACCTGAAACTAATGCAATATCGTAAAGCAACTATACTTCAAAAAAATTTTTTTTTAAGAGTGGCCATTAAAAGCTCTAGAGATTCAGGAAGACCACTTGTTTTCCCAGCCTTAGATTTGGGGTTGAACTGATTCTGTGCCTGTCAGCTCCTTTTGTAAGTTCAGAAGATTTTTGTGAAAAGAGATGGTCTCTTGAAAATAATGCTCTCTCACACGTTCACTTCACAGGAAAAAGAGAAAAATATCCGGGTCATAGGCATCAAAGAATCATCTTACTATTTGTCTTCCTCTATATCTTCCTTCTTTTGAAAGGAATATTGATGGGCTCCTAGTATACCTATCACAAAGTATGATGAATGTTAAAGAAGTGAATATGAAAGTTTTATAATGCTTAAATTAAGTGATTTGTGAAAACTCCCACAAACCACTATAAGAAAGCTTGCTTGAGTGATTTTATGATAGGTGAAAAATTGTGTTTGATATTTTATTTTAAGTGGGCACTTTTGCAGGTTTGGGTGCTAATGTGGACAAATTTATCACTGTTTTTCCTAAATCATTTGTGCTTTTTGGCATTAAGAAATCATTTTCTTCTCTAAGGTCAAAAAGATAGTCTGTGCTTTCTTCTCCACAGTTTTAGTTTTCCACATTTAGATCTTTGATCCACTTGAAATTTATTCTTGTATTTTGCTTGTGGAATGAAGTAAGGCTCTAATTTCATTTTCCCCTAATACCACTTATTGTAGGGTCCATCCCTCTCCCCCTTTTCCCAGTGATTCAGATATATATCAACCATAGAATCCATTCCTCTGTATGAGTGGGTCCATTTTCTGGACTCTGTAATCTGTTCCCATTGGTTCATTTCCTATATCTCTGCCAGTAACACACCATCCAAATTGATACAGCTTTATACTATCTTCGTATTTGGTAGGATAAGACCCTCATTTCTTTGTCTTTATTATAGGACCCCTCATGTTCTTTGTCATCAAAATTGTCTTGTCTGTTTTGTTTATAAACTATTACTATATCTTTTACTTTTTTCCCCCTAGGAAATTAAGGGACAATTATTCTATCATTTTTTTAGGATGGGAGGTACTTTTTTAAAACTTACTTATTTTTAATGGAGGTTCTGGGATTTGAATCAAGGACCTTGTGCATGCTAGGCATGCAGTCTACCACTGAGCTATACCCACCCCCACCCCCATTCTATCATTTTTGAAGCAAGCCGACCTAAATTGTTTGAAACCACTACTCATCACTTTTTTAACCTCTTTAAGATTTTTTTATCTGTAAAAGGGAAAAATAAGAGTACCATCCTCACAGAGATAGATGCTAATGCATTTAAAGTTTCTCAACCTTTTGAAACCTCAGTTTCCTAATCTGTAATAATATACTATGTATTAAGATTAAATAAGCTAATATATCAGTACAACACAATATCAGCTCATAAATAGATGTTACTTTTTAAAAGTCATGAACCAAAGCTTGGGGGTGGGAAAACTAAAGGCATGTGCAAAGGTTGCATGTAGTTAACATAATATGGCAAAGAGTGTTGATGCAGAAAAGTCTTTTAAAGAGATGAATTAATTAGAAAGGAAAACAAGGTCAGATAAAACAAAAGATATCCAAAGCCAGTGAGTTTAGGGAAGAGAACAAATTGAGTAAAGTTGGCAGGCTTTACATACACTATTCATTTGTTCCTCTGCTCACACTGGAGAGGTAATGATAATTGTATCCATTTCACTCACAACATCAAGCAACTTACTCAAGTCAGTCAGATAAGAAGTGTCCAAACCAGGGTGTGGGCTGGGATCTGAGTCTAAAATTGTTTTTCACTCTATATATGACTGAAGATCTTGGACTTTATCTTAAATATTTTTTAGGAGGAAGTAAAATATAATAAAAAGAATAGTCTAGGAAGAGGAACTTGGTGATCTGTGCAGGCTGCCACATGGGGTGTGGCTGGAGGTGACAGTGGGGACTGGGAGGGAGAAGGACCAGACAGATATTTCAGTTATGCAGATGTGAGGGAATGAAGGCTTAGATGCAGGTCCTGGCGGGGGAGACAGCAAAAAAGGGATTGTGTTCCCATCAGACACTTGTCCTTTTGTGCTTTGTGTTCCTTAGTGCCAAATTAACATCATGCCGCCTACTTAGTAAATGCCTTTTAATTGATTAAGCTTTTTATTCCAAGATTTCTTTTGAACTGGATTTCATTTAATGTGTCTTTAAAAACTCATCTTCTGAAATGCTAGCTCACAGTTGATTATTTAAAAAAAAAACTTAAACTAAATTATACTAAATACTAAAGTACTACTAAATGTTGATAGTACATACTAAAATAAAAGTATTTCATGGAGTATGAGTCATAGGAAAATGAAAATTAGTGTATAATACAGAAGTATCTTTGTCAATATATTATACTGCTATTAAAATATTTAAAAATTTCAGTGACATCAATTTAGAAATATCTTTAACAGATCCTTAGAGAATTTATGGCATCATTTTAGCTCAGCTCTTCCAATACCTACTATATGAATTAAAGAATAAGAGTCAGATTTTTATGGGGAAATGAATACTTCCTTGGTTTTTATATCATTTTGATGCATGTGGATTACAGAAAATTTGCCAATGCAAAAAGAAAAACAAAGCAAGTTGTTGTGACTGTTATATTTCTGATCGTCACAGACTAAAACAAGGAAAATCACAGTGAACTAATTCTGGTTTTAAATAAACTTTACATGGAGCAGTTAATTGTAGATAATTAAAACTAAGCCAAAAAAAAAATCCCAATAAAACAAAAACTCAACTAAATTAGATTAAATTAAAACATAGATGTGAATAAAAGCACTTAAGCTTTCAAAGGCTTGTTTAGTACATTTTACATCACTTTTATTATTGAGTCACTTATCTGAAATAAAATATTTGTATTGTTCAAAATTAATGATTTTTATAGAAACTGAGAAAAAACAGTTTAAAAGGAGACTGAGAAAGAATATATGAATGAGGAGGCAGGGTGGAACTGTATTTCAATACTTTTTAAAGAATATTATTGTTAAAGAAAAATAATAAAGATTAGAGACCAAAGTCAGGTTCTGAATGGGGAAGTTCTGCCAAGCAGGGAGTCTGATGCAGTCCGGTCAGAGCCTGGCCCCTGAAAGTGGGGTGGAGTAGGGGAAGTGGTAGGCAGAACTTTCAAACCAAGGACCGTCATATCTCTCCCACTTTAGAAAAGCAAGGCCTGTGAGAGATGCTGATTGGCTGGAACCACCTGAGATTGCAGCTTGGACAGCTCTGAGCTGGTTGGAGGTGGCAGGTGGGGACTATGTCTCTGATTAAGGATTCCAGTTGCCTCTGCCAAGTATGTGAGGTACATGAGTCAGGATAATGGTGCCAGGCTGGTCTGCCCTGCTGTCAGCAGTCTGGCCATGTGGAGATTTGTCATTATCTTAATGTGTCCTATTGTAGACTTCTTCTTTTTGAGGAAGCAATGAACATTAGATAGTTTCCAGATTTCACTTGGGATCTGAGTACCACATATTCTCCTTGCCTTCATTGTTTAAAAAAATCAGGTGACTGATACCTTCTTTAACCACTATAAAAATCAATTGTTCTTCTTATCTGAGGACTTCCTAAATATTTTCACTTCCTCTTGCTACTTCATCCTAGATGCTATCTGTGCCCTCCTCCCCCCATTCTCAGTTTATTTTGTTGAGGCTGTCCCAGTTAACATTCCACCCTTCTAAGCCAGCATTTCTTGTGTCTTCTTTTTCTTCAAACTCAAAATCTCTTGTAATCTTTTTTCTTTTTTGTTCATTCAACCCAAAAATGTCAAAACTCAAGGACTAGATGTATAGTGGGGAATAAACTTGTTTCCCACTTTCACTGAGATTATGGGCTAAAGTTTTAAATCACAAGGAGGAGGATTGTGATTTGCTATCCACAGCCTTCTTTAAGAGTAAAGGATTTATCAGTTCAGCTGCTGGGAGTGTCACCTGCAATTAGCTCTCAGCTATCAGTCCCATAAAGTGATTACAGCCTCTTTAACCAAGTTTACATCCTTTTCCTAGGGCAGCTCAAAACAAATGACTGATAGATCAACATGAGGGTGCTCTGAAGGGTCAATCCATCTTTGAAATGTCTCATGTGGTCAGCTGAGGCATTGTTTTGAGACCACATTGCATCTTTACTTCTCTCTCTGGCCAATCCTGCTTTCATCCCTTCCCTTCCACAGGTGTTGATGCAAGAGCAGTCCCTAATAAACCTCCTACTTGCCAATTTCTGTCTCAGAATTGGCTTCCTGAGAAACCCAACCAGTGGCAGATGGTCCCAGAGTGGCCCAAGAAAGCAAGTGTAGGGATGGGATTTTTGAAGCTATTTCACCCATCTTCAGTTGGTCCTGGAGACTCCAAAACTGATGGAAGTCGAAGCACAAATAGTCCCTGGAATATGACAGCAAACAGTGCAATAGTTAGAATTTTCTCTAGAGATAAACTGGAATGGTATACCACTGGAAGAAAATGTATTAGTTCGTGAGGTTTTTCTAGCATTTGAGAAATGTGGGAAAATCCTAACTATAAGGAAAATGGAATTGGATGGCCATTGTTAGCCTCAATTGATGCGCTGGGGAAAAAATAACAAAAAGCTTAGAAGATTTAGTTGGCAATTAAAAGTTAAGTAGGAAAGCTGGGGGTGCCTCCTTGGTATCCTGTAAAGCAGTGCTTGCCTCCTACAGGAGAAATACTGAGAATGCCCCACCCAGCCATGACAGTAGTAGAGCTCCAGGGTGGGTTAGGTGCCCAGCCAGAGCAGAAAGGAGATCTGCTATGGTAGGGCCTCAAAGCCAGAGGCAGGGTTGGGGGAAAACTTTGGGGGGACCCAAGTGTTGTGATGAGTGGCAAGGCTAGAGAAGTAACTACAGGATGCTGACCCACAGAGTTTTGGAGATAGCTATAGGATATGATGACCCTGAAGACTAAATCAAAGGGCAGCAAAGAAAAGAACATTACTGAATCTGTACTATCAAAGACTAATTTTTAAAAAGCCAAAAAAGGTTTTTTTCTTCTTTGAGCAGAGAAAAGTTTATCACAAGAGTCAAGCAAGAAAAATGGGGTGAGGTGGGGTTGGGGGATGGCTCATGCTCAAAAGACCTGAACTCCAAGAAAAGACATCTTCATGTAGATAAAAGTACTAGTCAGGGACCATGACTTTTATTCTAATCAGAACAGAAAAACTGTATTTTTCATTTTTCTTCAATAGAGCAGTCAGCACATTCAGCATCACTTTCTTGCCCTTTGGCAGCCCTAAAAGAACGTTTCTTGAGAAAACTCTGAGATGCAGTTTGGAGGTTTATTTTAGATGTGACCATCTGTGTGAGGTGCAAGGGTTATTTTAAAAGAAGTTCTTTCATTTGTCTTTGTGGGAGAGAGTTTGCCCCAAACAAAATGACATCACGTGTGTGGGGCACCTGAGAAACTATGCAGGCGCTGGCTCAAGTACAAAAGACTGTTTTTCTTTTTCTTTTCCAGGGTAGTTAACTTGATTTCTTCTCTCCATAAATCCTTTAATTGGTTTAATAAAATACACAACTAAGTGCCTTTTCTATTAGTTCCATTGTGAACACTTATGTAGTGAAGATTAACCAAAACATTGCATTTTATGCCAAAAAAACTTAACAGTTTCAGAACAGCAAGAAAATACTTTTAAAAAGAAATTTTAAAGCAGTAGGGCTTTTTTTTGATAATTCTCACGTTCACATTAGTTGCTCTTAAGTAAAACCTCCTCTGGTATTCTGTTGGCAATAAAGAAGGCATGATCCCTCTTATTTTTATTTCTGCAGCATGTGAAGTTTTACTAGTGGGAGTGTTAAGCTAACTTTTTAAAAGACAGAAACAAGAGAAGAGATCTAATATTAACTGTTGTGGTGCCCTAAGCCTAACCAGACAGCTGGGAATTGCCCCAAATTGATATAAGGTTGTAGCCTTTTCCAGAAAGGGCTCAATTTTTCTTTGGAGAAAAGATCTTAGGTAATGCTAGAAATAGGGCAGGGCTTCAGAATTTGAGATCACCTACAGATTCATCACTGACCCTTCAAATGACTTCAGATGTTTCAAATATTACAAGGTAAAATTTACCAGGTGACACAGAGAGAAAATAGTGTAACCAGAGCTTGGTTGGCTTCACTGTGGATGAGAGCTGCTCACAGGAACTGGGGTCTAGGCAGGTACAGCTACTGCAAGGATCATGGCACTGAAGCAGAAAGAGTAAGGGAAGAAATATCCCGACACCTTTCTCTACTTAGTGTCTGATAGCCCAGAAGCCGGAGGCAATGGAGCCAGGGTGATGTCAGTTTTGGTGGTCACAAAGCTGTAAAGAAAATTTAGGGCATAGCTATTGGGAGTGGGTGGCCTTAAATTTCCTTATTTCTTTCCATTTACGTGTATTAGTTTGCTATTGCTGCTATAACAAGTTACCAAAAACTTAGTGGCTTAGAACAACATAAATGCATTAATTTATAGTTCTGGAGGTCAAAACCTTAAAATAGGTCTCCTATGGCTAAAATCACAGTGAGTCTACATTCCTTTTGGAAATTCTAGCAGAGAATCCATTTCCAAGTCTTTTCTAGCTTCTAAAATCTGCCTATATTTCTTGGCTCATGACTTCTTCCTCCATCTTCAAAGTCAGTAATATCATGGAGTTGTTACTACTGGAGTATATACTGTCACAGGTCTACAAGGATTCCATTTGAACACAGTTTTGAATTAGAGAATTTATCAACTATTCCTTTATTGGAACTCTTCAAGATATTTTAGGATGTCTTATGTTCTAGAGGCCTTGGCAAAAGACTACGTTTTAGGACAATTGTCTTTAACAGGTGTTCAGTAAAGTCTCTAAGGGAAGAAGACAAACTTATGTACTGGGTCATACATCTTAGGTGAGGGAGGGAAATGTACTGTAACCACTTCATATTGGTGTTTGTGCTTTCAGAGATTTACAGATACTTTACAAATTAGATTCATTTGAGGAACATAGAAAATTCCTATTTTCTTCCATCATCTGTATTACAGCTGACCTAAATCAATTTGATGGTACACAGTTCTTAAGTTCATTTTGGTAGATGATGGTAGCCAGCTATGGTTACAGGTTAGCTATATCCCTAAAACCTTGTTACCAGGTTATAATTAAGGCAAGACTCCAACTAGGTTTTGCCACATGTAAGATACTAAGTCAACATTCTTTAACAAGCTGACATAAACCATTTTGTAAACCTGTTCTGAAGGCTTGATTAATTTCCAGGCCTCACCATAGAGGGCATTTTGGGGAAAACTTGCAGCCAGGAGGTGAGGAGAGAACGCCCCTCACTGCAGTTAGCTTGCCTCCAGGAAGACCAAAGAAAGCAGCTGAGCTAAGTGGGACCTGTTCACTCTTCTCAAATTTACCAGTTGGATGAATTAATAAACATTCTCTAAGATGAAGTGAATAAAGGCACAGGCAGGGGCCAGGAGTGTTTAGGATAAAAACAACCCCCTCACAAAAAACAGAAGAGCAGAGAAAAGATGTTCCTCAATTGGCCTTTCTCATAGGACACCGCAAGGGCGCTTCCAACCGACAGTGACAAAAAGCCCGTTTTAGCAGAATGATTAAATGGAATTTTAAACTGATGTTCCTGAAATGAGTAGAATAGGCCTCAGGCATGAAAGGTGCAGATATTTGGAAATATGACAGCTGCCCACCTGTCCATCTCTCACTCCTGCCTGACTCTGTAGGTTCATGTTCTCTCACTGTGTGCAAATTTTCTCCACGTGGCAGGGAAGAAGGCCACTGTCAGGCCCTGCCTCACTCTCCCAACCCTGTGACACAAAAGACCCCTCTCCTTTGCCTTCAAACTAAAAACCCTGAGGAGATGCTCTGATCGGTCAGCATGTCACATGCCTGCCTCTGAGCCAGTTCCTTGGCCTAGGTAACTGTCAGGCAGAGGCAACTGCTGTCCCCTGTGGTCAGGCAATTGGGTTTTATGCTTGGCACTTCAAAAACAACCATGTTAGAATGGAAGGCCTTTCAGTTTTTCCTGGGTTCCTGAGAGGATCCCAGGTCCTCTCCTGTTTGCTTGCATGGTGGCTGGCACGGTATCAAATGAATGCATGAACTTGGAATGATCTTTGGTTCTTTAGCTAGTTATGCTATTTTAGACTATTCTTTATCTTCCAAGCCTTAAACGTGTTTTAAAATATATTTTTCTGAGTCCTTAATAAATAATATCTCTTAAGGGATTGTAGAAATAAAAAATAAGCTGTTTCTGATAAGGCTTACAACAACCAGTTAATAATTAGGAGCATCATTGGGTTGCTGGGAATCTCTTAAGTCAAAGGAGCTATTTGGTCAGATAAAAAGCCAGAAGGGACCAATGTAGTTCAGAAATAATGGCAAGAGTGTAGCAGGGTAAGCATGAACAATTAAATGGGGACTGTGAGATCAGCTATTCAGGCTAGGAGAACTGAGAAACTTAGGAAACGAACTGTATCTGCTGTTTTTCATAGACTTTTGAACTTATTCATATTTCAGTTTCACCAGCTTCTCCACATACTCCTTGTTCAATTATGGTTTTTTGTGGCATAGGTTAAAATAACATACAATCTAGTATTTGGTAATCAGTAGACCCTAATGCTTAACTTAAATCCTTTTACAAATGCAGAGGAAAGATTTTCACCTTCTGATTTAGATACAAGAACAGAGCCTGAGATACAGAACTACAGGGCAGGTGGTTTACCTGGGAATGCCATCGTAAGGAGCAAGAGTGCAGGGAAGGGGGAGTGAAATCACAAAGAAGGAAATTTTTAATGAAGTTGACTACTGCCACAGGTGGCTCTCCCTTCTAGGGACCCTTAGGAAACATGTCTAGGAACCCATTCTCCACTGACCAAGGCTGGCCCCAGGAGCATGAGTTTTCCCTCATTTCTGATGTGCACATACTGAGTTTTCAGGAGGTTTTCTTGGGTAGCCCACCTGGGATGTCACAGAAATCCCAGGCAGGAAGGAGAGGTATGCTGTGTAGGCTTGAGAAGTGGCTCTGTCCAGTTGTCCCTGTCAGAGCTGATCAAAGACTCTGCTGCCCTGGTCACTGGTGATTAAAAATTAGTCAACCTAAGAAAGAAATGGAAATTTTTATTCGAGCCAAACTTCAGGATCATAACCTGGGAAGAGCGTCTCAGAAAGCTCTGAGAACTGTTCCATCCACTAGAAGTCAAGACAGTTAAGTTTTTTTTTTGAGACAGAGGGCTGTACATTAAATGACACATATTGACAGTTTATACAACCCATATCTAAGTGTCATCGTGGCCCCTTACGAGATCAAGAAGGTGTGTTATCTTTTAAGAAGTTGTCTTGTTGATGCTAGGAGAATGTTGCTCTTTAAGGTTGAGCAGGTATTTCTGTTGATAGGGGAGGTTTGGTGGATAAATAATGCAGATACATGATGCACAGGAGAGGCAGGGGTGAAGAGGAGGCCACAGGGCAGAGAAAATTTGTCTTTAAATTTTCCTTTCCTTGCCATAAAACAAACTATTTCACATCACCATAGTAACAGCTGGAATAAGAGGTAGGGTGGACGGGGAGGACTTTGAAGTGGTGCTCGAGAGGTGTGTGATGCACTGGCTGTCTACTGCTCTGCACTTTTCTATTTTTAGCCAGCAATAGCCTGCCTCATGACATTGTTAACAATCTCTTGCTCTTCTACCAACCATCGTGTGTTAGCCGGGAAGCATCATCATGGGGAAGGCACTATTCCTGGATCTGGTTCTCAGAACTTCTTTGCATGCCCCTCTCTACTTAGGCCCCTCTCTCAACTTGGTCTTGTCTCTTAGTCATGTCTAGTTCATAGCAGATGTGATGGTTAATTGTATGTGTCAAGTTGTCTGGATCACAGTATCCAGATATTTGATCAAACGTTATTCTGGATTTTTCTGTGAGGAGGTCTTTAGGTGAGATTTGCATTTAAATCAGTGGGATTTGAGTAAAGCAGGTTGCCCTTAATGTGGGTGGGCCTCATCCACCCAGTGAAACACCTGAATATAACAAAAACTGACTTGAGTTCTCCCCTGAGCAAGAGGGAGTGCTCTAGCAGCTGCTGTACAGATTACATGTGCACCACCTGCCTTTCCTGGTCACAAACTGCAACTTTTCCTAAGTGTCCAGCCTGCCAGCCTTCTCTATCAGATTTTAGACTTGCCAAGCCTCCACAATTGCATGAGCCAATTCCTTAAAATAAATCTCTTCTGCATATACACATCCTATTGGTTCTCTTTTTCTGGAGAACCCTACTAATACAGTAGGCATCACAGCTTCAGAGAGAAAAGGAAAAGTTCTTTTTTATAGGGCTTAGTGGATAAGGTTCTCAAAGTGATTGGATAAGCTGTTACCTGGTGGTCTTAATGTTAATATCTGAAAATTAGTGGTGGGAAAATGACACTTATACTGATCCATTTCATACAGAACCAAAATTTCACAGGAAAGGTTAAAAAAAAAAAGTTTGATTAGGATTCCCCTTAAAGAAAATCCACCTAAAATTGTGAAAATCAGTCAATTTTAATTGTATCAAATAAAATTTAGGCATAGCTGCAACTGTATACTATTAGGACAAATATTATGTTGAATTTCTTGCATAATATGTGATTAAATTTGTGAAAAAAAATGACACACTTTATGTTAATTTTGGCATAATGACTAGTACAGACATTTTGGCAAAAAAAAAAAAAAAAAAAGAGAGAGAGAGAAAGAAAAAGAAAACATCTTTGACACTTCATCAGTTTTCTCAGGAGCCTCTCAGTCTTTTTATATTCAAACGATTCTCTTTTTGAAAGCTTTTCTCCCTTTAACCCTTGTTGATTTTTCTCTTCAGTTGCTAACCAGGTTAGCAGATCCTCATTTGTCAATGCCTTAAATAATATGTGAATGTTTCTCTAACATCACCTTCAAAGGCTTCATACAGTTTTAGGTCTTTTGATAGCTTTGCAGTTTCACTTTGAGAGTAATTTGTCACACTTGCATTCTACTCTTGGCTCTTGCACGCCGGCAGTTAAAGACTGTCCAAGAAGGACACTGGCATGTTTGGCTGAGATCGAAGCAAACAGTTAAATAGGGAGAGTTAAACAGGGATGATGATGGTGGAAATAATGGAGTGGTGCCAGCTCATCAATGGTCAGTTCCTTAGTGTTAGGACCACTTTTGCTACCCTCTAGAGCAGATTACCTGTTATTGCAGGGACCCAGACAGAGAATAGCAAGGAGCCCTTTTACCTTAAGACCACAAGAGGACCTTAAAGCTGGGTCTATCTCTCCAGGATCCTCCAAGTTTGGCAGAAGCCCAATTTCAAGTCACATGCCCCAGGTTGCTGCCCCTGCTTCAGCTATTAGACCATAGATCCCACTCTACATTAGCTTGTAGCTTGACTGTATTTCATATTTTAAAGACACGTCAAAAATGGATGAGTCATGTTTCTTTTGGAAGAGTTGACCCAATTCTACTATTTTTATCTAGGATTTCCATAGACTCCTTCAGACAGGGAATGTTTGTTGAGCAAGTTGATAGAGTTGATGAACTCAAGCTGCCACTTTAGACAGTTTCCGATTGTCTTTTTCTGCTTGGATGCAAGGTGACTTTCATCTGGAAAACACACACATACAGTTTTCAGGAGTTTGCAGTCCACGATTTCAGCAAAATGGTTATTTGAGCAAATAGCTTTGAGAACCTGAGCTAGTATGTCCTGTGACAAGATGCATGGAAAAACATAAGCTGGTTGTTCTTTGAGGGTCAGGTTCAGCACTATGAGGAGGTAGTCAGCTTGGCCCAGAGGTCTGTCTGGACAAAATGACCTGGGTATTTGGCCTTAGGTGTGGTATAGTGACTAAGTGTCATGGTTCAGAGTCAGAAGGCTAGGTTTGAACCCTGGATCTGCTGCTTGGACATTTGTGATCTCAGTCTAGTCCCAGTCCTACTCAGGTCCTTGGTTCACATCTATGTCAAGTAAGAACGTTGATGGCACTTGACTCTTTAGGTTACTGTAAGAATTATAAAAGATGATACAGGTAAAGGGATTATACTAGAGAGTCCCAAACTTTCTCAGTTCACGGGACCCTCAGCATCTTGGTCACTTTTCATGGGATTCTCCAGCCAAAAGAAATACTCACTGACACAGGGAGGATGTCCAGGTGTACCTTGGGGATGACTCATGATGGAAATGTGGGCACTGAACCTTCTACTTATTACGTAGTTAGTCCACATCATTTAATATGTATTTGTGTCCAAATAATTTAGTGGCTGCCTGAAAAGATAATACATACACATTAAAAGAAAAAATTTTTTCATTCTTAACCCAAAATTTTTTACCAATGCATGATGGGCACTGCTAAATTTCTCAAACTTTGAAATCAGATTAGATATTACCACTCTCATTTCCTGTTCTACATTGATTTTTCCTGCAGTATTTGCTTTTTATCAAAAAAAAAAATCCATCTGTGGAAAATCCATCTTCACACAGATCGATTGAATGTCATCGAAAGGAATGGAGTATGATCTAACATTGAGTGTGGGCTACCTCGGGTTACTAGGTCACACAGTGTTCCCTAGGTGGAGAGGATCATGGTTTTCCTCATAATGCAAAATATCTCCCAGAGCTCCTATGAGGTCATTGTGGTGCTCTGAGGCAGGACACTATTTGACAAGCTTGGGAAGCCACTCTCTGGTTCTTGGATATCACTTATTAATGGTATCCTGAACCCAGTTTTCCTATCCTGGTTGCATATTTCCTTAAAAGCTCTTCCAGGTGGTTTACACATGTAACATGCCTTTATGAGGAGGGATGACACTTGAGCAAACACAATGACAGAGTATGTTATCTGATGAAATCATCATTACTCACTGTCTGGGAGAGCAGTTGGTTAGCCACTTTGTACAGCACCATTTTGGATTTCCCTTTTATGCGTAGGGTGCTCCAGAAAACACATTGTGAATGATATTCCTTTAGAGTTTTGCAAAGTGGAAACCCTGGAGAATAGGGTGAGAGGCATGGGGCTAAATACTTTTATGGATTAGCTCATTTACTCCTTTGGAAACCTTCAGTAAGCTTAGGAGAGGCAGTAATGGCTTAATAATAAAGTTGTTTCTGGAGATAGAAAGTTTGTGTTAAAATTCTGGCTCTGTTACTTACCAACAGTGTGATCTTGGTAAAGTTGCCCAAGCTTTCAGTGACTGAATTTCTTCATCTACAAAATGAGGTTAATAACGGTCACCTACCGCACTGAATTTATTATGAGAATAAATGACTTAATTTGTGTAAAGGCCTTTGAATAGTGTCTGACAGCTGATAAACATTAGCTTTTATTGTAAGTACTATCATTACCTCTATTTTACATATTACGATTTAGAATAGAAAATTGAGGCTTTAGAGAGATTAAAAAGGTTGCCTAAATTTATATAGCTAGTAAGCAGTGATGAAAGGATTTGTCTTTCTCCAGTTTACAGTGCTGTGGGGGAAAAGTTTGTGTCCAATTTGAGAGGGCCAAATGTCAACTAATCTAGAAGAAAAGTTAAAAATCTCAGGGCACTGATATAACTTAAACTTTGATTTATAAAATCTATAACCCATTTCCAAATTTATTATCAACTTGTTTTACACATAGCTCTCTAATTTTGCCAATCTGTGGCTCAGTAGTAAATCAGTGCAACAGATTATATTACAGCATTTTGCCATTAACATCTTGTTTCATTACTTAAGGGAAGTCCTGTGTCTCATCTTGCATTTTCCTCTCATGCAACAAGATTGCATTTTCTGAAAGCCAGAAAAGAAATTAGGGTGTGTGCATGTCCAACTCGTGTGTCTGCACCCATGCCGTCATGCCTTAATGAATGACAAGGAATGATCTTACCTTTTACAACGTCTCATAACCACATAGTTATACTGAAGAAATGGTGACAGAATGTCAGACCTTTGGCTGGGGGGAAGAAGATAGGAATTTGTGAAGGCTGGGCCCTTTGGGGAATACCATGGAATGGATACCACAGGTTGTCAGGACTCAGCAGAAAGGCCTAGGGACTTGTGCTCAGGGTGGGACAGTTGGGCAGGGGAGTGAGGAAGAGGGAAGGACAGGAGAGAAGGGGAGGGAATGGAGGACATTCTTTTTCATGATCAACTTTGTCCAGCATTGTAGGCAGCCACCTGAAGGGGAGAAGACAGAAGTACAAGGCCACTGACATTTACTAATTCCCTGTGTCAGCTATTGTGTAAGCATTTTCACATACTTAACCTTGTAATTCTATAAAATCATACTGCAAAATAAATAATATTAAACAGAATGTATATACTGTTGAAGAAACACGGAAAGTTCAAGTAAATTGCTTAGGGCTCACGAGTAGGGATGCAAAGAATCTCTGCCCTCCTTATTTTGTGTCCTGGAGTACTCGAGTGACTATGAAAACTTTTTTGTGGTCATAGTACAGTGGTGTGCTAACTTGGGAGAGTTAATTATGCTCATCTTTTCCCAAATCTGAGCTCAGTGACATCATATTTGAGCTTGTAATCAGCCCCCATGGTGGTAGCTTGAAATTGTGGGAGCATGTATACTGCAGAAATTGAACACTGCTTTGCTCCCTGGAGTAATGCACCACCCTTCCTTGGGGGTAATGGATGATACTAAGGCTTGGGATGGAGGGAGAGGTTTATTTTCATGTGCTGAAGAGAGAATGGCATCTGTGGAAGGAAAAATGAATAATACCAGTGAGTTCTCAGGAAATCAGTTTTAGGGAAAATTATACTTAGGAAAGTTGAAAACCTTCAGATTGATTCCCATGAAATGATGATCCAGGTGCCTATATTTCTCTTGGACAATCTTCATATACTCTGAGATAGGGATAATCTAGTTTGAGGATTAGTGAAAAGACGTAGTATTAAGAAGGATGCAGTCCCTTTAAATAGCTCGCAGTGTAATAAGAGAGACAGATAAGTAAGTAGAAAACTAGAATAAGGTATAAATCATGTTATAGAGCCTAGTTCTGTTCTTCCACACAAGGTGGGAAGCTTGTTAAAGCCACGGGGAGAGACTCATCCACGGAATGTTGCCCTCTCCCTTTTAGACCAGGTGACCTTTTAGGCACTTGAGATCCTGGAATTCCACATCTGCACGGCCTCGGCTCTGAGCCTATTCTTCTGAGGACATGTGTGTGCATCTGATAGGCCTGAGGGGTAGGTAAGAGATAGCTGTTTGGGGGAATGTGGGGAGAGGTTGAGATTGTGGGCTGGAGTATCTCCATGAGACACCCACCATACTGGATGGAGCCAGGGATGAGAGGAGAAGGCAAGATGACCCTGAGTCAGGGGAAGCCTTTTCCTGTGCAGTTGAGCACTGGCATGGAACACTGCAGAGAAGTATATGTTTGTATATGTTTGGATCAGGCTTTCCAGGTTATGAAAGCACATTTGTCAAGATAAGAAAATAGAAAATATTTTACAGTTTACTTAGTCTGATTAATGGAGATCAAATAGTTAGGCATGTGATAGGTGGACCTCCATGTCTATTCCTACCCAGGCCCTGCAAATGCTGGGTTGGGGGCTGGCTACGCAAAATTTCACAGGACAATTTGGCAGAGGAGTAAAGTGATCAGCTTTGTATTTCAGGAAGATCAAGCAGTCATGAGATGAGTGAAGGGTGAGGTTGGAGGAAGGGAAACACCAGCAGGAAATCCAGACAAGAAATGATAAGTCATTGATCTGATGACAGTGGGAGTAAAAGAAAGGGTGGGTTAGAGAAGTGTTGAGAATGTACAATCCACAGGACTTAGTGGTACATTCAGTTACCTTTGGTGAGAGACACCCAACAACCAGTTGCATATTTGGGTCAGGATCTCAGGAGAGAAGTTAGGACTCAAGCTGTGAATTTGAGGGATCATAGGTGTGTACAGACGTAGCTGAAGTCATGGGTGGGGAATGAGGTCACTTGAAAATTAAATAACATAAGAAGAGAGGAATCCTGAGACCAAATCCGTGGGACAGCATTTAAAATACAGGTAGAAGGAGAAGAGTGCTTGAAGGAGGCTGAGAATGAACACTAGAGAGTGGGCCAGAAACCCTGGGGACATGGTGTCAAGGAAGCCAAGAGGAAATGTCTTTAGAGAAGAAAGTTCAACAGTGTCAGATGCAGTGGACACACCGAATCGTGTCCATTGGATTGGCAGTTTCCACCTTGATTTAGTCTAGTCAGTAAATATTCTTGACTGACTACATGTTGAATGGCAGGGATAAAGTAAATGTGTGAAAAAAGAAGGGCCACAAAACCCATGGGATGTTAATCCAGCCATGCTCTTCTGGAAAACTTGAACTGAAATCATCCTTGTATTGTCAACTACTTCGCACCAGCCAGGAGCCTAGCACAACCCGAGGTATTGTGGAGTTGTTAATATCTGGAAGCATGTTGAATTCTAAAGAAGAGGGAAATGAGATAATAAAAGCAGATGGAATGGGTTTCTGTGGGAAAAAATATTCTAAAATGTATGCCAGTCAGTGTCATCTGTCGCCACAGTCCTTCCTGAGCTGCTGCTCTCGACCAAACCGAGTTCTAGGTTTTCTCCACAACCGCATGAGCCCTTCTTCTCCCAAAACTGCTCTTTCAGGTTTGCTCCCTGCTCATTTGTCTTTTATCTGCCTTTTGATACCCTGTGAGCCACTATTCTACTCTGGTGATTTATTTGTACTATCTAATCCCCACAAGGGCATCTTGAGGGCTGTGCCCTCTTATCTATTTCCCAGAGTAACTGGCATAGTGGTTGGCAGATTCTCAAAATATTTTTGAAGGAATATTTACTTAGCACAGGGCCGTCAATGTGCCAAGTGAGTAATGCCACTGGGAGCAAGAAGGGCTACTTCTTATGTTTTGGAGATGAATAACCACAGGATGTTAGAGTTGGAAGGAGCCTCGTCTAACTCCAAGGTCCATCTGTGACTGTCATTAAACATTCTCAGTGAACCAGTTGTGAGCAGGGATTTGAGGCATTGTTCTTTATGTGAACTGCGTAGGTGGTGGCTTAGGGACTGTGACTGTCATTGGCATCTTTGCTGTCACATTCATTCCTTGTCCTACTCTGTGTTGGGATGGCTAACTCACCTAGGTTGTATTTTCCAGCTTCCAGCTGAGTTCAGCAAAGGACAGGTTGATGGGAGTTTAGAAGGTGGGAGAGGGAAACCAGGTTTACTGGCTTCCGGATCCATGCGGGGTTGTGTATGTGGGGAGGTACTTTCTGTGTTGCTAATCTCTGGGTTGCCTCACTGATCCCTGTTCGGCTTCTAAACTATTTCCTCACTGAGTAACCAAACTTCCTTCTTACACTCCCCTTGTTTAGAATATATAACATAAGTACAATCACAGATATAAAGATAAATATGGTGGGGGGGAGGCTTGAAAAAGAGATGAAAGCTGAGAAAAATAGATGTTCTGTCCAGGAAAGAAACACAGGAATGGGTTACTCAAAACGACACATGCAAAAACACGGAAAGCAAATGTGAGACTTCACCAGAATTACTAGCAGCAAAAAGATTTTATCATTGGAGTAATCTGAGAATCAATTTCTCTGACTGAGCTCAGTGGAGCCAGAAAGGAGACAAAGGCAAGCTTGTGATCTGATGGAGATGAGCTGGGAAAATTGATTCTGGCACTTTGGCCTGTGGAAGGAAATGAACCATACATAAATAAGTACATAAGTAGTAAAAAGGGAGTAAGCTGCTACTTGGATGAGACTTGATTTTAACTTGGTGCCACTGATGCTTTTGACATCGTGGGACACAGTTTCTACTCACACCACATTGGCAATGCACTGGAGCAAGTAACTGAACAACTACTGATATCAGCATAGAGTTTCAAGATTAGCATCCCTTTGCCTTATTTGTGTATAAATCACCAGTGGGTTCATGTCCTGCTTAGAAATCCAAAGATGGTCTTTAGGCTCTGTAATTTCCATGCTGTGGCCAATTTGAGTGCCAGTACCTTTTTTTTTTTTTTTTTAAATGAACCAAGTTCACTTTCCTTGAACTGAAAAGATGAGTATCCCAAGGCCCCATAGACCATACTCCAGAAGGAAAAAGAAAAATATTCTCATTTAAAAAAAAAATCCTAATTTATCTTTCTCTCTGTAATCAAGCCCAAGTCTACAGAAGGTTAAAGCAAATCCCCAGCCTGGAGATAGATACATACAGGGCCATTCTAAAAATGTAGCCAAGGAGATAAAATCTGGGAACAGGCTGGTTTTCAATGGATTGAAAGCATTTAATCTTTGTTGCTTTTCCAGGAAATGCTGCTTATATGCTGGCTTTTTCAAATGCTTTTTGTTTTCTAGCTTTCCTGGGGTTGAGAGTAGTTTGCTCCTTGGATTGGGATTAGGTCGTGGGCTTTTGTGATGTAAATGGAACGTTAATATTCTGCCAAAGGCAGCCTTTGCCTTATTTGGTGACATTTCCTCATGATTTTCCAAAGGAAGCCGGAGACCTACAGACTTCCACATTGTGTCAGAGTGGGACTGTCTGTTCAAATTTTGGGAAAAATCACAATCATTGCTCAGTAAACCAGGGCTATTCCGGTTTTGTGGACACTGATTAGTTAGGGACTTCTAGAAACCAAATCTTGCTCTGGGACTCTATTACTATCTTTATTGGAAAAAAAAAAAGCACAATTCAAATGCTTCACAGACTTTCCCTTTGAACTCTTTTAACTGAATTTTTATAGGGAAGATTTCTAGAGCTATTACCCTTTTCCTATATACCTTACATAAATCTTATTTTCTAATTAATTTTCAACCTGCAGTATGATTTCAAATCTTCAAATACAAGGCTCAAGACCTTAGTAATAGCAACAGGTCTCTAATTTATCAATCACTTTGACTTTTCCTTTTATAACCTGTCAATTGGATTTCAGGAAGAAAAATCCATAAATCCTAAAAGACCAAGGACCCACGGTTGTATGTTAATCAACAAAAGTGGAAGAACTGAGGGCAGGTGTGGATCTACTCTCTGTCATCTGAGTAGCTACTTCAAGACACAGGGGATGGGCTAAGCATGGGGATTCAGAGCTGAGGGTCTTAGTTCTCAAGTTCATCATGGAGACAGAATCTAAGAGCTAAAATTCCAGTTGTTTGCCTTCTTAATGCCTCAATTTCCTCCTTGATCATATGGATCCTTATAAAATCATAGTAGTAGTAATAGCTAGCTCTTACTGCGTATTCTTCCATGCAGTGTTTTAAGCAACTTCATGTGTTAGTTTATCAAATCTTCCAAATAATCCTATGATACAGGTCTTTCTGTAGTCCCTCCCTCCCAAATCTCTTGAGTGTGTACTGCCTCTCTGCAGGGTAACTCCAAGTTCTCTCAGTTCTTGTGGAGTGACAGCAGGGCATTTTTCATTATGGACACTGGCTTCTCCAATCCATGTAATTCACTGAAATTTGTCACTATCCTTGGGAAGAACCTCTTTCTTCTGGCAGAAAGCTCTCAAGCATTCTTTTTAAGGGATTCTGTATCAAAAAGAGGTAATGAAAATACTCTTGGGTTTACTTATCTATGAGGGGCTTTACTTACCTAGGGGATGGTCTTGAGTGTACTATATGACAATAAATGAAGATCAGTTTCTAGCTGTATACTTTCCAAACCTACACAGATTTAGTTTCTTTTAGTATCTTTCAGGAAGGCTATGCCTTGAAAACTTAGCATTCCATCCATGGCTAGTCTGGGGATACAAGAGCTGTCTAGCCCCCAGACTGGGGTCTCTGCTGAACAGAAGGTTGACCATAAGCTGACCCAGCACAAAACCCTGCTTTCCACACCAACAGTGCCTATTAACTGGGCTCTCAGTTATAGTATCTACTTTCTGGAGGAAAACTGGGAAAGAATCACACTCCCCTTATTCCGATGTATGTGAAACAAGGCCCAGCAGTTGTCATTAACAATAAAGATAACTTAATTTGCTTTCCTCTAAATTGGAATGCTAGTATAGCCCCTTGAACAGTGCCAACAGTGGAAATAAACAGAAGACCAAGTTGAACCACAAATGTACAGGCCTACACCCCTTGGCAAAACATATAGGCCAGCAGCATTGAAATAACAGCAATTAGCACTTTCTATATAAAATGAATCATAGGATGGTAGGGTGCGAGTAGAGCAATTTATCACATTGAACCAATGTGACCCAAGAGATAGGAATATATGTGCTTTTTGAAATGAAGGAATGTTGTATTCCGTAACATTTCTTAGAAAACATGTGAGTTCTTAACTCCTACAGACCAAATCTCCTTCCTTGGTTCTCCATATCCTGCCAGTCCTTGGGGTACTGAGAAGTTGGGGAGACCCCCTGGATGAACATGAGATGCCAAGTGGGGGACAAGAGGAAGGTGACATGGTGAGGAGCCCTTCAGCCTGTCTTGTGCCACTGCTGGGGAAGAATACAACTTTCTTCTGTCTGGTGCAGTTTCTCCAAATTTTATTAACACTAAACTATATACTACTCCTCTTGTTCCTATAAGGTAGAACCAGACAGCGGTTTCTAGAGCATCTCTCTTGCAAATAAATGAACTTTGGAGGTGAGTAAAACACAGCACTCTGCATTAAACTCACATGTCTCAGAATGAACAGGCCTAGTTCTTAAGCTCAGTCAAGCAAGCATTTTTACTTGTAAATGAACAGTAAGGTGCTTAATCTGAAACTCCAGAATTATTTGAGTCAAGCTTTACTCTGTGAACTTACCAATTATATTAACTCATTAATTAATGAGGGGATCCTAGATCCCTATTTTCTTTGTGTGGTTAACAGGCAAGAACATAGCATATACAAATGAGTTTGTCAGTTGTGCCACTTCTCATTTATATTTCATCAGCAAGAAAGTACATATCTACAACAAGAGAACATTTATACACTTATAAATATGAGAATGAAATAAGACTATATATGTTTATATTTTACCTTGCAATGTGTCTGGTATTATTTCTCAAAAAATAACTGCCGTACTATTACGAGGACCCAATGCCAAAACAAATCACAAGTAGTTTTAACTTGCTGCTCCTTAGATGGCACAGAATTAAAGACGATCATCCTGATGTTTAGGTCAAAAGCTTCAATTATGGACAGTCACAGTCTGAGACTGACTGCATGTAGGTCTGGTGCCTTTACATGGGGCACCCAAGAGAAACCAGCAAAGCTTGCTGAATAATGAACGTTGCACACTCCTTCGAGGACTAGTAAGTGGGGGCTGTTCCTATTCCTAACTCTTAGGATTTTAACGGGGTCCTGATTTGGGTAACCTCAATCCCAAAGGGAAGAACCCACAGTTCTAGAGGGCCAAGAGTACTGTGCCATTTTATATAAGGGACTTGAGCATCCTTAGATTTTGGTAGCTGCGGGGGCCCTGGAGCCAACCTCCTGTATATAGCAAGGGACAACTATGCTTCATTTTACAACAATCCTGTGAAGGACTTAACTGTTTTTGTTTTATTGATAACAAATATGAGAACCAAAGAAGCTAAGTAATTGTTCCAGTGTCACATAGCTTGTTAATGATGGAGCCAAATTATTAAATCTGATCCATGAATTCACTGTTTATGGAGAAAGCAGGTGGTTTGGCTTTTATCTTGGTTTTCAGCAAGCATCTCAAAGATTCCACCCTGACCTTTAAGCAGTACTTGAAAGACTTGCATTATTCTAGGACACTGTGTCTAGTGAGAGGCATATGCAAAACTATTTACACTACAGCAAATATTTTTTTTAGTGGCGTGTCTAATTTGTAGGTACTTTTAATCTGCATTTTAGGGAGGTATTCTTTTTAAAAACTGTTTATTTTTATATAATTTTTAAAAGTTACTTTGCATTTACAGTTATTACAAAATATTGGCTATATTCCCTGTGTTGTACAATACATCCATGAGCCTGTCTTACACACAAAGTTTGTACCACCTACTTCCCTACTCCTTTTTGCCCCTCCCCACTGGTAACCAGTAATTTGTTCTCTATATCTGTGAGTTTGCTTCTTTTATGTTATATTCCCTAGTTTGCTGTATTTTTTAGATGTCACACATAAGCAATATCATATAGTATTTATCTTTCTCTGTCTGACTTATTTCACTTAGTATAAAGCCCTCCAAGTCTATCCGCATTACTGTAAATGGCAAATTTTCATTTTTATGGCTGAGTAGTATTCCAGTGTGTGTGTGTGTGTGTGTGTGTATACATACATATATACATATATATATCACATCTTCTTTATCCAGTCATCTATTAATGGACACTTCGGTTGTTTCCATGTCTTTACAATTATAAATAGTGCTGCTATGAACATTAGGATGTGTGTATCTTTCCAAATAAATGTTCTTATTTTTTTCAGATACTTCACCCATGAGTGGAATTGCTGGGTCATATGATAAATCTATTTTTAGTTTGAGAAACCTCCATACTGTTTTAGGGAATGGTTCTTTTTATTTGCCTTCCACAGATTCCTGTATAATTCTGCAACAAGGCAGGTTCTTGTAAGAAAGGCAATCATAGATTAATTTTAAACTAATCAATTGAAAAACTTCCACCTCCAGAACACAATGCTATCATAATTTAATTGTAGGTAGAATCCAGTGTGCCTCAATATAGGTAATGTGAAGCCTAGTAAATATTTTATTAATTTTGTAATTACATTGTGAGCAGCTGTTTTGGCTAAATGATTTTTCTAGAGCAAATGTATTATTGTATAACAAGGGTTTACTTCAAAAATAGGATTTCCTTCAACAATTCTGATTTATATAATATTTAGCAAAAGTAGTATCATAGAACAGGATATTTTAAAATATGTTTAAGAGGCTCTGGAAATATTTCTTGGAATACTTTATAAAATTTTGATTTGAAAACTAAGCCAATATACTGTTTAGTTCA
Source organism: Camelus dromedarius (assembly GCF_036321535.1). Lineage (NCBI taxonomy): Eukaryota > Metazoa > Chordata > Mammalia > Artiodactyla > Camelidae > Camelus > Camelus dromedarius. The sequence continues at coordinate 54,971,777 of NC_087438.1, forward strand.
GTATTTCCCTATATTTGCGTAATTTAAGATGCTGTAAGAAAAATGGGATCTTGAAGTCTGGGAAGTAAATTCTTTTCTCCTGAGCCAGTCTTATTTTGATGATCAAAATGCCCTCCTCATTTTCTTATTGGTTGACATTAAGAGGTGTATCCCAAAGTCATCACACTATGTGGGATATTAAAGGTCAGAGGTATACAAATAGAGAGCCAAAAGCCTCTGTAAATGTTTGAGTGAACTTCACAGTCATTCTGAAGGTGAATTTATCATCATTTTGACCAGTTGTCATGACTTGCATGATTAATGAGGATGAGAATCAGGCTGAAGTGTAGACTGATCTGCCCCAAATTTGTCTTGAGTTCCTTTCCTCTCCTTCCTCTTTTCCTGCAGTCCCTTCCCCTTGTGACCAATTTTCTGATCACCCTATGTGGCCCAATATTCCTCCACTTCAAGTCTCATGCTGATCTATGAAGGTTTAACTTTTCCCTGTCTTCTTCTGTCCAAGAGTAATCTGGAAGGGAATTGACATCCATTGAGTACCTTTTCTGAGCCAGAAGCTTGACATGATTTTCTCCTGCAGCAACCTCCAAGCAATATTAGAGGATATTATTCTCATTTGACATATGAGGCTCATTTATATAAAGCAAATCACCCAACTCACATCACTAGTAACAAGTGGAATTAATGGTACAAGCCAAGGTCTATTTGACTGACAGCTCATGTAGCTTACTACCATGGCATGGTGTTTCCCAGTCTAACTTACTACTTCATTTTGATTACTTTTTCAGAGGCTAGCAGGATGTCTTGATAAAATCAACTCATGAACCAGGTCCACATAAGTTGTTGATGGCTTGAGGTCAAATGAGTGGGGATGTGGAGAAGGGCCACTATTCATCTGCAAATGGTTCTTCCTCTTCTTACTGAGGGCAGCTATCTTCCCTTGGGTGATCAAGGCTGGTGACCATAACACAAACCTTGATCTCAGAAGGTGAGCCTGTGGCCCTTCACTTGGGGAGGAATTTTATTTCTCATTTGTCCCTTTTAGAGTCCTCATTTGGTACATAGTCTAGCTCAAAATGTGTTCCTCTTAGATAATATTTGTATTTTAAAAGCAGCCTTGAGTGATGTCAGCAAGATGGCAGAATAGGAGATCCCAGCCCTTGTCCGCTCACAGAAACACTGGTTTAACAACCATCCCTGGACAAAAACACCTTTATGAGAGTTTCAGAATCCAGGTGAGAGATCACAGCACACTGGTGGGGCACAGAAATGAGAAAAGTTGCATTGGAAAGGTTGTATATTTGAAGTATTCACAGTGTTTTGTATGTCAGTCATACTTGAATAAAGTGGTTTTACAAATTAAGTAAAAGCAACCTGAAATGTTTAACTCAAATAATAGAAGAGCCTAGACATTTTAGGCATAGGTGAAGGGAGACAGCACTGTTTCCTAGCTCCTCCCCTCCCATCTCATCCCACAGAGGTGACCTGTGCCACCTGCACAGAGAGCCAGCTCTTGTGTTATCCTTACAGCTCCATCAAAACTAATCTCCCCCAGCTTCAGGTGAGTAACGGGGTAAATGTGAATGTGGCAAAGACCAGCTAAATATGTCCTGTGCTTTTCTAAGTCTCCTCTCCTCCCTGCAGTTAAGGCTGTGCGATTAACGGAGGACAACAGACTGTGAGTACAAGTTAAAAGTCAATGTCCTTCCTCCATTCCTTGTCCCCTGCTTACGGAAAGGTGGAAGAAACTTCCAACCCTGAATTACCAAAGGAAGACCTGCCCTGGAAAATCTGCCCCCCTACATCAGACTTTCCCTGAGAGAGAAAAGGATCTTTGTTCTGTTAAGCCAGGGAGATTTTGGAGTTTGTTACTGCAGCATAGCCTATCATGTTCTGGAGAATACAGGGAGATTTTATGCAAAATGTCCTCCTTATTCTTGGGATATATGCTCTATGAACTGACCTTGCAGTAACAGACTTTGAAGGAAAGTCCTGCCTGCAAACTGGGAATTTGTTTCTACTTTCTAGTGACAGTCTTTGAGAACCTTCAAACAGCAGTCAAATTAATATGAGTATTTTGATGAATGAGTATTAAGGATATTGAGTATTTGAGTATTGAGGGACAAAAGAAGACATAGCTTGTAGGAAATAACTATAGTTCTGTTATAGATGCTGTGGTTCTCCCCACTCCTGCACTGAAGGCTGAGCTTTTACATAAGATTCAACACTGCAAACACCACTTTCACATATCAAAATGGCCTGGATGATAGAGCTTCAATTTAACAAGAGATGCCTCTGTGGTCCATAATGGTAGTTCTGGCTTTGGCACTGGCTTCTCTTCTATCTCAGTGATTCCTGGGGTTAAAATAGATGCTATTCTCTGCATTATTCTTACAAAAGGAAAGATTAAAAAATGAGATTACTATAAAGGAAGCTTACAGTGTTGCTCCCAACCCTCCCTGAGCCACTTGGCCAAGACATTCCTGTGTGTTTGACAGAAGGCCGCCTGCCTCTCTGTCTCCAACCTCCATGTCATGCTCCAAGGGATACACAGATGGCAAGAATGCCAGATACACCAACCACATTTTTCTGGGTTGAAGATACTGGGAAAATGATAAACAACTTAACATATTTTTTTTTCTTTCCCATCATGTAGTTCCTTCTTAATTATTTCTATTGGTTAAAGCTCTCTCTTCCTCTCAAGTTGGAGCTCTTTGCTTTGAGAATCTTTGCCCTCAGGCCTTTTAGGCTCTTTCCTAGAATAATTTTAGCCTCATCTCTCAAGGGATGTCTAGTCTGCCCTGACATAGGCCTATGCAATCTCAGCAGACTCGGCTTTTGAGTCTCTGCCTTGTTTGCATTGAGGTTCATTACACCAGCGTTTGCTGTCTCTTCTTGTTAAATCTCTTGACATCTTATTTATCTCCACCAGGATCCAGATAGAGCTCCCTTACATGTGGCTGTTCTGGCTTCATAACAGGCTCCATCCTGCCCACGTCCTGTTGAAATGAGTGAACTCTCAGGTTCTGTCTGTTGGGTTTTTGGAGAGGGACAACAGAAGCAAATCTCAAAAAAAAAAAAAAAATTACAGGATCATTTCAGTATCCAAGTTCAATGGAATAGCTGGGAAGTAGTGTTACTGTCTTTTGGAACCATCTAAAAACCATCTAAATCCTGCCTTTTTTGAGGGCTATTCAGCAGTGACACTGAGGGAGTGTTTTAAAAACAGGGACTCCATAATTCTTATCAAAAATTAAAAAGCTAGCTACTTAGGGGGCTGAGTTGACTTGATGGCCTTGCCTCCTTTCACTGAGGAGACTGTTACCCCCAAACACTTACTCACTGTTCTTAATCCATGCTTCTGAACCTCTGTTAGTATGTATGGCTCAGACTCCAGAGTCACCAAGGAGTTTATGAGGAGAATCTGAGAAAAGAAGTGGTAGCTTTCCTGATTTGACTTTGACTGTCTTTATTTATTGCTTCATGACAGTAGTGGTCATGCATGTCATGATAGGTCATGAACCACAATGATTTCTTAAACTCCAGTCAAGAATGGACTACAGTGAAGTCACATGTTAGAGAAAGGATTAAATTCCATAGGCAGTAAGTAAGTGAAAATCAGAGAGACAGAATAATTCTTGGAAAGATTTAAGGAAGGTGCTTTGTTGGAAACCAAGATCAAGCCAGTTTTCCTTCTGATTTTCAAGCAGATGAGCACCAGATAAAGAGATTGGCTTGCTTTTTGGGGCCATGCTATTCCAAAAATATGTATTTTTAAATACTCAAATCACACTTAAGGGAAAAGCAGATTTGCCTCTCACATCTCCAGGGCATTTTTTCATCAAAGGGACGGCAGGCAGATTGCCCTCAACTGCAAACTCAGTCTCCATGTTTGGATGCCTAAACTTGTGTAATTTAGATGCACAAATGGAGTGGCTGCACATGTGGTAGCACAACTAAGGTAGTTCCTGGAAGACAGGTTGCCAGTCCCCCAGTTTAGAGAGAGAGGAAAGAGAGCTGTAGTCTGTCCTGTTGGATGTCACTATTGAGGACATCAGAAGTGTTGAAAAGAAGGGATTATTGAATGTGTCTTCAATGAGGAGAAAAAATGCCATTTTCTGAATGAGCCTTTGTTTGTACAGAGATGTATAGAGAGAGGGAAGCTCTGTGGAGAGAATCTCTAGTTACCTGTATTGCAGCTGAAGGTCTAAGTGGATGAACTGTTAATAATTGTCAGTTCAGAGGATGAACTCAAGTATACACTCTTCTAAAATCTGGAGAGCTCAGGTAGGGCTGTGGGTACCCCAAGGGCTGGAAGACTCTTGATCACCACTGTCAGAGTTCTGAGTGGGCTACTGTACAGAAAGCAGCAGCGGCAGGAAGAAATATCTGTGTTACAGACTCTGGCTTGGAAAACTCTTTCTTGGAGTTTTAAAAGTTGATTGGCAAAATTTTCGCTGAAGAGTATTTTGCTAGTGTAAGTAATTTTGATGATTTCTATTGTAGCAAGTAGAATCTCTTTTTAATACTTTCCCTTGGGCCATTGTCATTTCAAGTAGCATCTCTGACCTGCCAAGAAGAGACATTTCTACAGGTTTCTGGATAGGACTTGAATGAATGAAGTCTTGTCCAGGGGCATCTCTGCCATAATGTGGGCGGAGGAAGCAGGATGAATTGTGACTCATGTCCTCCAGACTTCATCCTCCAAAGGGCATATCTGTGAGGCTGTGTAACTAGCCACACTGGGATTCAAACTCTTACCAGGAGTCATTGCTATTTTTCTGATAAAGAAACCCGGGACAACATTCTAGTGAGCTTTGATTGTTTGACGAATCAATGGCTTGGTTGCCATGTGGCCTCTGGCTCACACTTACCTGGTAGCACTTAGTGAGCAAGTTTTGTGTAAGATGTGTAAGACTCCCATGTTTTCAGTTATATTAAATCAAATATCAATTTAAATAAGGGAAGCCAAAAAATTTACTCATGCATTGAGAGGCCCCAGATTTGATTCTGGATTTCTTCTAAACTTGGATGAATAGAGGAGAGGGAACCATAAAAATTCATTGTGATTTTTTTTTCCTTTATAAAATAAGTTGATAAAGGGTGGTATGATGGGTGCTGGATATTGACTAGCCTAAGATGGGTTGCTAGACTAGCATTCTGTGGGTCTGTGATGAGCAGCTCTTTGCATAGAATACAAACGACATGTGTTCTTTACCTAACAGCTCTTCCTAGAGTGTTGCTCTGTTCAGACTGTGGTACTGTATTTTAGACTTGAGTAAACAAAGATCCATGTGCTTTTTAATAATCCCTATTCTAATAGATCTCTGATGAGCAGTGCGGCTCCAGGGTTGGGGTGTGTGAACAATTCAGGGCGAATGTACTGATAAGCCAGCTGTTGCCAACTTGCCAAAGAGCATGAGTAATAACAGAGTACAGACAGGCACTCTACTAAATGCTCTACCTGCCTTGTTTTATTAATGCTCACAATAACGCTATGAGTTCAGGATTATTTTGACCTCATTTAACAGATGGTTGTAGTGAGGCTTAGTGAGTAACTTGCCTGGGCTCACAGAGCTAGAAGGTGGCAGAGGCAAGAATTGAACGCAGGTTGCATATTGCTGGGAAGACTCTTTTAAACATAGCGTGATGGTCTGTTGACTTTTTATGTTTATTACATTAAACTGTTTTCTGCAGTGCTTTGAGAAAATTGAAAATATCTGACAAAGCTACATGTGATAAGTGTTTGAAAATTGCCATCTAAAAACAAGCGTGTAACTTAAGCAACCATTAAAAAAATTGATATAAACTTACAGGACAATAAAATGTTGGTCCAGTTTTAAATTAAACAGATTAAAATAAATATTCAGTTTAATTCCCAGAACTGTCAGCTACTCACTGTATATTCAGTCAGTTAGACATGATCAGCTTTCTGTGTTCTCAAGAGTTTTATTGAGTTAACCACCAGTCTTTTGGTGTTTGAGTTGTTTCTATGGATGCCCCTGCTTTGCTCTGCTTTGAGAACTGCTGTCAGAAAGTGACAGGCACACATAACTGAACTGGTGGTTTTCCCAATGAAAAGGCTTTTAAATGGAAGACTGGCTTAGTACTGATTACTTTTGATGAAGACTATGCACACAGTGAAACTGCCTCAAACATTCTCACAAATAACCTTTCCTTGCACGTGTATTTGAAAACTCCAAACAAAAGCCAGTGTCAACAACAATATTCCCATGTAGTCTACTTCTTTCACGAACTGTCCAGAAGCCTCAAATAGCTCTAAGTTTTTCACAACTGAGTTCACACATTTTCTAAGGATGCTGAGAAGTGTTTGGTGCGGAGTAGGGTAGATAGAGAAAAGAATGAGTGAGGCTGGAGGAAGGTGGGGTGAAGAAGGAGTATTTCTTGCATTTTAATTTGACTTTCCCCCCAGACACACTTTATTCATGGAAACCTCTTCGGGCAATCGTGGCATTTTCTGATTTTTCATGGTGCAGCAAGATATTTACCTTTTTTTTACTGGCGAGAGTTGTCATAAAACACATGAAGGGCAGTTGTTTCTCAGCTACACTAGTGTACTGTCCCCTCTTCCACATGCTGCAAAAACTGGACCCCACCCCCTCTGTGGATTTCAGGCTATCATTTCTGTCTCTTGTCCTGTTATGATCAGGCATGTGTGAGACAGAGGGAGAGACAGCTCTTCTCACCAGGGACCACATTTCCTTAAGGATCCACAACAGGGAGGGCTTCTAGGAAGATAAGCTTCATGTGCTCAAACTTTCTAAATGTTTTCCCCAGTCCTCCTCTGCTTTCCCATTGTTTCTGCTGGCTTGGGTCCTCTCTGGCCTTTCCCTGGCTGCTCTTACATCAATTTTTCTCACTGTAGTGGCTGGTTAGCATGCTAAATATCGTGAGAATAAGCTGCTCCCTGTCCTGGCATTGCTTTCTGAAGGAAACATTTCCTTCCCTTGTGCAAGCCAAGGAGTTACTTCCACAGGGAGAAAGTTGGAGGGCTGATTGGAAACATGCATGATTGCTGGTTTAAATTTGGCTTGCTTGCAACAGACAGAGGTTGGGAGAGATAGGAGAGAGGGGTTCTCCTGGTTCTGAGGTGGTTCCCACATCTGCTTCTTATTAGGAGCCCTGTTGAGAAAAGATTTTGAAATTAACTTAGTTGTGGAATAATAAAGTAGGCCTCTTAATATGAGGGATTAAAAATGATTGCCCTAGAAAATGAAGGGACAACTTTTCATTCCCTAGGTCCCTTACTTTTTCTGAGGTGGTTTGGCACAAAATAGAAAATGGAGAGGTTTTCTGTCCCTTCTGTATCTCCAGTGGACAAAGGTGCTGTTTTACTTCCTCTTTGTAAAGAGTCTAGATTCAGGCTTTCAGGGTGCAGAGTGTACAGCCAGACAGGAACCCTTCCCCCTCGCGTCCCCGTCCTCTGGGATCTAAAATGACCAGGGGTTGTTAGTGATATACACAGATTGGTGTCTACGGAGAGGCAGGCCTGCTGCTCTTACCTGTTCTGGAGCTCTCAGGGTGGACTCTAGAAATAGGCACTGAGGCAGAGGGCTTCAAAAAAACATACTAATTAAACTTTCTTGATTGTCTTTCTCATCATTCCAGCCCCTGAACTCTTAAGAGGTCAGCATCATAATCTGAAGAAGACACCCAGCTCTCCTAAGAGCTATTCTCTGCATATTCTCACCCACTCATTTGTGTTTTTTTTTTTTCTCTTGCTCTCCCCAGATTGAATGTAAGAGCTGTAATAGCAGAGCTTGTTACAGTCTTCTAAGTCCTGTGCCCAGAGCAATGTTTGAATTACTATAAGCCCTTCACCAATGAATGTTGACAAAGTGAATCAAGGAAGCAGTGAAGGAAATCCTGCCCATGATGGGTCATTCTGGAGGTTGCCTAGGACCCAGGGTTAACTGGAATGGCTTTGCATTGGAACTGAAGGCCCAGAGTTGCAATAGATCAGTAGAACCCCTCTGAGGTCAATTTAGCCTACATTTGGAGATGAGGCAGGAGGAAGCCTGATCTGGGGAAATGAGACCACTTTCCAGAGCACCTTCAATTAACATGATTTGGGGAGTTTTTACATCCACTTTGAAACAATCTCATCAAAGAGCCTGCAAAATAGGAACAACAATTGTCTCTTTTATATAGTGAACATTTGCAGGCAAAGGGTTCAATTAGTTCTTCAGTGACCATTTAATTCCATGATTCTCTGATTTTCCCTTATTAAAGTGCCCCTAGATGATTGATTTGAAAGTTATTTTAACTAGGTTATTTTGGTTTAAAGAATCTTATCAGAAAAATCACCAATTACCTCAGAAAATGGGGGTTTATGGTAAAGACAGATTTTACATCTTGTCATGGGAATTTTTGCATTGTTACTTTGTAATTTCTTTCTGGATGAGGGGGGTCATCTCTTCATGCCTCAACTCAGAGAGGAGAAGTAATAACTGAAAAAATGTTTGTGGATCACCTTGGGTCTAAAAGAGGAAGGTGGATCTTTCGAAACAAAGAGGAGCCATGACAGTTACGTCTGAGCTTGGCCCTCCTAAGACAGGGATGTCTCTAATCTGTATTCACATTTCTGAGATGGTCATGGAGGGAAATCTCACCACAGAGGACTGTGACCAATCACAGCCTTGTGGCTAATAACTCATTTTTTAATGTTACCTTGAGTAGAAACCAAAGGGACTTTTTGAGATCTTTTAAATGAAGTCTGTCTCAAAGGGTTCCAAACTATTAATTATTAGCTAATAACAAAAAGTCTAATGTGGTACAAGTAAGGAGGAGCAAGCCTCCCTAATCTTTGGAGAAAATTGTTCTAAATTTCTTAAGCTCTCATAGTCTACCATGGCCTCTCCAGCTTTTCTGCTATAATGATTATATATCTCCAAATTTTATGAGTAATTGACTTACTTTCTCATTCTCATTCTAGATTTCCAGGCATTTAGAGGCTCTTTTTCAGTCATGCTCAGTTAATTGCAGTAGGCCATGGCCAGCATCTGGATTCCTATCCTTGGGCCAAGTGACCACTCTGGGTGCTGGGTTCAGCATTGGCTTCCATGAGGCTGCCCCTGGAGAACTCTAAACAGAACTTTTCTGTCAGACAAAGCCATCACACAGCAGTGATTAAGAACCGTGGCATGTCTGGGATAAAGTAGAATCAGAAAGCTGGCTTGTTCAGTTCCTGCAATTCTTTGAATGTCAACTCTTTAAAGAACAACATGCAAGAATTTAGCTTCTGTTGAAGCTGAAGGTAACCTTAGATAGTACTTAGATGAACCCTCTCATTTTATAGATCAGAATCTGATGAACAAATGTGTTGGCCAGGATCACAAAGGCAGTTAAGGCAGAGCTGGAAGAATTCAGGTAGACTTACTTGAGGAGTGAAGATCTTGTCTGGCAAGTTATCTCTAAAAACTTTGTTCCCCCACATCCTCCCCTCCCCCATTTTCTTTGGTAAAAAAGCAGAGTTTAATTTTCCAAGAAAAAAATACATTAAAATTATAATTAGAAAATCAAATAAATAGGCAGTAAATACCCCCGTGTTCTGGTAGGTTTTAAAATGTTTAACTTCATCTAGCTTCTGAAATGGAAATAACTTTACCCAAATTTTGGTAATATTCTTAACAATGTGTAGGCTGTTTGACTTCTCTCTATAGAAATTAGTAATATACCTCTGACTACAAGGAGGAAGTGTGTAAGTGTGTAAGTGTGTAGAGGAGATTAATATTAATATTAAACCAAAACCTCTTATTTGAGAGAGAGATACAAGTTAGTAAAAAGAAACAATTTGTAGAGCAAAAAAGTACATTCCTTGATTTCAAGTACATAAATGTAGCTAGACCAAAAATACATTTATCTAATGGAGACCTACTATGATGACTACTTAGTATATTAACTTTTTATATTCATAAATGGTGCTTCTAGAGTATATATAAATTATCTAGAAATGGACATTATAAAAAACTAAACTTCATTCCAGACCTTGTTCTAATGAGTACCAATTCTGGTTTAGTATACCTGAACTTAAAAGTGTGTATAGTTTTGAATATTTTGTTTTCAAAATCACATATTTCTCTGAGAGCTCAACATGCTTTACCACAATTAGGTGAGCACAGTATTACGTATGGACTACATTTTACTGAAGGAAATGTGAACCTCCAGACTAAAGGGGAAAGGCAAGGGTGGTGTTCACGAAAAACTCATTTTTAGACTAATGACTGTCTTGGGCAAAAGACCACACCCTGCTGTTTTCATTTGTTTTACACTTCATTCTTGAAGAGCTGGTATAGAAAAGTGCAAGGGATATTTATCATTAGAATATAGGTATGTTAAAGAATTTAAGAATGTAACGTTAAAGAATGTAGGTGTATTTATGGTCTTTCACTATCGGACATAGGTCAAAAAGCAAGAACAGTGCCCTGTAGATTGATATTTAGGACCTATTTGATTCATCTCCTCTCCAGTTCAGGATCAACTTAGTCTCTGCTCGTCAGGGTAAAAGCTCTGGAAAACCACCCCATCACTTTCATCGTGTTTGGAGATTGCTGACTTTTATCCTTAGTCAGTCTTTAGGAAAATTTAACTGATGGATTTGCTATGGCAGGTTAGATTGATGTAAATGCATTTTAAAAAACAATCACAAGCCATTTAATTACAAGAAATGGAAGATAATTCCTTAAAGGCTGCTGCTGTTATAGAGGTAGTTGTAACAGCTTTCTTGATATTTTCCATTTTTTCACCATTTCAGACGACCCAAAGGAGAAGGAGAGGGCCTGCTAAGTGTACTGCCAGCAAGCCAGCAGTGAGACAAAGAACATCAGTGACATGGCAGTTCCTTGGGAAACTCAGGCTGTTTTTAAAAAAACATGAGCTTGAGAAATTTTAGCGAAACCCTCGAGGAAAAAGCTTATCAGTATTAACAGACATTCTAAAAGTTGTTGGGAGATATTTACCATCTTTCAGAAGACTTTATTGGCTTGATTCCATTTTATGAGTAGAGTCAACAGGACCTCTCTCATCCTCCCCTCCCCTACTTCTTCTGAAAAACCCCTCAGGACTGACTCCACCTCAAATCACTCCAGACTGTAACTACAGACTCTCAAAAGGGATACAAGCACTAAATTGAATCATACTCCCTGATATATCATACCCTTCACCCCCAGCTAACACATGCTCTTAACAAAGCATACAGGGACCTTTTTCAAACCATCTTTGAGTCAAAGGGAAACAACAACAGGTGACACTCCCATAGCAGCTGTGATGGCCAGAGAATTATTGCTTTCCTCACTCTGTGGCTCTTTTAAGTCATCAGAAAGTACAAGTGAAAAATCAAAGCCAGATGACTTTGTTCTATAGGAAATGCTTAATATTCTGATATGGTTAGTGGGATGAAGGCCTTTGTAGATAATCAAACTTTATTTATTTGTTGATTTACTTAAAATTACTCAGTACCAGGTTGTGCTAACCATTATGTTAAGTGGTATGGTGCAATGGTGAGTAAAGCAGTACTAGACTTCCTCCCTGCCCCTCTTCAGTTCTTTACTTGCGTGTGTTGTAACACTAAGTCCCATGCTGGCCACTCTATCTATGATTATTCACACACACACACACACACACACACACTTCTTATTACCCTTCCATGCTTTTATTTCCTTTTTACTTCCACTATAATGTAAGCTTCATAAAGCCAGGAATTTCTCTATTTATGTGTTTTATACATACATATTTATTTATCTCCAGCTCATAAAACAGTGCTGGAAGTAGGCACTTAATAAATATTTAACTAATCAATTACTGAATGAATAAAGCAATTGGAAGCAAGGATATAACTACAAAATGGCACTGAAGGCCCTCCTGTTTTTCATTTGTATCTATTCATCAGTATTCATTGCATTTTATTTTTCAACTTCCTAGACATTTTATTGTTTCTTCTCCAAAAAAAGTCAGGAATGACAGTGTCTGAAGACTTGATGAAAATACAGTTAATTATGTCTGTGGTCTTCCTCTGATCTACACATCAAACACTCCTAGCTGTATAGGAGATCAGATTTGCCTGGAAAACTTGTTCTTGATAAATTGATAACCATATGCTTACAAAAGGGCTCCAAAATCATCTGCTAAAATTTGTTAATTGGGTTGATAATACCTTTTGCTGGATTTCTCTGAAAAGCACATAGATAAAGTATGAAAAGCTTTGAAATCTATATAGTATCTTTAGCTAGTAGTAGAAGTAATAACATTAATCTGACTTATAATTTGATCAAGGATCACTGCCAAAATCCCTAGCTTACAAAGTCTGGCACTAGAGGTCTGGGAGATGCAAGAGAACCAGCAAAGAAGACCAAACAGGAAAAGTCAGAGAGGTACAGAGAACCAGGCCACAGTGCTATCCAAGGATAAGTGATAAACTTCAGTTGATAGGTCAATAAAAACAAAAACATTAGCAAGGTGGAAGTTACTGATGACTTTCATAAAAACAGGCTCAGTGGAGTGGTGAGGGAAGAACTTTACTGAAATAGATTTAAGAAAGAATGGGAGCAAATACGTTGTGAACTGCCGATATGAACAACATTCTCACAGACTTTTGTTATAAAGGAAAGGAGAGAGTTATGAGGTCATAAGAGGTTTTTGTTTTGTTTTGTTTTGTTTTGTTTTCGTTTCGTTTTAGTGATGCCCCAAATAATGGCCTGTTGATTTTTCTGGGAATGGTGCAATAGAAAAGAAAATTACTAATATGGTTTATAGAATGGGATATAGTGGACAGGTAGTGATATTGGCCTTAACTAGAACAATAGAGAAGTGTAAACATTTTTGCCTGTACTTTGAAGAAAGACATTAATAAACATTGCAAATTTGGTACAAATAGCTGATACACCGAATATTGCAATTAAAATTTAAAATGTCTTTCATAGTCCAAAAATGCAATAGACTATACCCTTACTGAATGAATAAACTTAAAGTTCTGCTTCACAAAGGGAGATGCCAAGACAACCTGGGCAGTAGGGAAAATATTATCTCTGATTCATGGCTAATAGCTTACCTTACGTGAGCTTGAGGTTCAAAGCCAAATAATCTGTGATCAGAAACTCCAATCTGAGGAAATATTTTAACATAACCACAAGTTGGTAACACCACCAGGCACCAATCAGAAGGAAATGAACATTTCCTCTGGAGGAACCGACTCTTTACTCAAACTTTATAGAACACTGCCAGAGATAAATTCCCAAAGAATAATCACAATCAGAAATTACAAGTGAGGTACTATAAGGAAGAATAAGCAGAAATAACAAAACAGCAGAACCAGACCCATAAAGCATCAGTGTAGGGTTGATTTTTGAACCTGGACAGCCTAACTTCAGAGTCCAGCTCCTAACAACTATGTTATAATACTACATTTTTTTTTTCGTATTCTGGGAGCTTATGTACCATGTTTAAAGAAATGAATGATGGAATGTAAAATGCAAAGAAAGAATAAGAAAAAGAAATGGAACACTTAGAAACTAAAAAATTGAAGTTAAAAACTCAATTGGTAGTATAAACAGAAGATTAGGTATAAAATATAAATAGAGAAATTAGTCAACTGCAAGATAGAGCTGAAGGAATTTCCCAGAAAGTAACAGAAAGGCAGAGTGATCGAAGATTTGAAAGAAAGGTTAAAAGAGGAAAATCAAAATATTTAATATATATCTATTTGGAGTATCAGAAAGACCTGTTAGATAAAGTGAGGAATATTAAATGTGTGGAAAATACAATGGCTAATAATTTTCCAGGATTGATAAAAAAAACTATCAATCATTAGCTTTAGGAATCCCCCAAAATCTCAAACAGGAAATATAAAGAGAAATTCACACATACCAAAGTCAAACTATAAAATATCAGAGACAAGAGATTTTAACAAATGATCTAAATAGGTTGACAGCAGTCATTTCAAGTGTTAACAATGGAAGGCAGAGGGTGGTGGAATACCTCTTCACAGTACTGAGAAAATGGTTGTTAACTTTTAATCAATAACTCAGCTGTTTACCTTTTTAAGAACACATTCAGAAAAACAAAAACAGATTTTTAATGGAATCTCAGTAAAGGCATTTCTAATGAAGATGTTTCAGAAATGAGGAAATATCATAGGAGTGTTTGACATGCAAAATGAATAGTGAAAATAGAAAACTCTATCAGACATTGACCATCTAAAATAATAATGCCTACTATGTGGACTTAAAAATATAAAACTGAAATAGAGATAATTAAAAACATGTAATTTGGGAGGGAGGTAATTAGAGTAAAACTTCACATGTGATTTTTCAAAGTGGACAACACTAGATTCTGTTAAATTGATTATGAAGGTTAAATTTTTTAAATGCAATCTAAAAGAAATATGTACTTTAACTCTTCTATTGCAGGAAAATAATGAAATTACAAAAATTAAATAGTTTTATCAACTGGAATACATCTAAGGAATACCAACCAAAATATCCAAAGACCTTGAAACAATGGCATAAGAATATTTGTTTTGGTTAGAAAATGCTTTTTCTTGGAAAGAGTATATGCTTTAATAATTTGTTCTATTTGATACTCTTCAAATATTTTAAGATTTACCATTAAAAGGAGGAGTTAAATGTACTATTTAATGATAAGAGGATTGAACTAGGGCTGTAGATATGAGTTACAGGGAGGTGATTTGGGGATTTCTTATATGGGAAATAGTTATATAAATGGAATGGCTACATGTGAGACACAGCTCTCTCCTCCACCAGAAGTTGTAGGGTTGTCCGTTAGGAAATTTTTATGTGCGTAATTCCTGCATTGGGTCGAAGTTGGACTAGAAGAACTAAATGAACTCTCTGCCAACTCTAAGATTCTAAAATAATAATAGTTGTTAATAGTTGTAAGTTATTTAAAACTTGTTAACCATGATAAAGGCAGTAATTTATTCAAAACATCTTAACACTGTAAAGGCGGTAATTTATTCAATCTCTGGAACAACACCATCAGTCAAGTATTACCTCTGTTTTGCAGGTGAAAATGCTAAAGTTCAGGGCATTTAACTTGCTGAGGATGTGTGTCTTGTGTAGGGTATAACCGAGATTTCAATACAGAACTGCCTTTCTCCAAGTGGGAGACTTTCCATCACACCTCACCAAATCCCAGAACTGGGAGCGTCATCTCAATCTCATCTTGCTGAATTCTCACAGAAAAAAGACCCCTCTGTTTCACAATATTTGTGTAGGATATCATAAGCCCAAACTGACAAAAGCAGATACACACACACACACACACACACACACACACACACACACATGCACAGGCTAAATACCTCATACAGACATTGATGTCTCCTTCTTCCTTTCTGGAATCCTATTATTATAAGCACTTAAAAGAAGCCTTCTTCATCCATAAAAAAATACATTTGTCAAAGTGAATTTTGAGGACAATTTTGTTTTTCAAATTGATTTCCCCCAATATACAAAACAAGCCTTTATTAGTTTTTATATAACTGCTTTTCTTCTGCATTGACCTATATAATTTTTTTCTTTTTTGCATTTGATGAATTCAAGGGCCTTGAATGAACTCTGGTAGTGTTGGATATTCTTGTGCCAATTCTGCTTATAAATTTTAATATTGGCTTGTCTACTAATAAGAAAGGCCCAGCACAGCTACACTACTACTGAATGAAAAGAAATCTAATTTGGAAGGTTCCTTTCAATAAATCAGTTGGCATGTGACATTTAAGAGGGGAGTTAGGTAGAAAATAAATGGATAGAATTATTTTAGACAAAACAGAATAAAAATTTAGCATGCATCAAAACTGAATTTACACTAACTTAAAACTCTAGGAACTATGAAATGTTGAGAATATCCGTAATGGTCCTGAACTGGAATATGCAGAAAGGTGACACTCTGTTACCCTGTTTTGAGATGCACAATTTTACAGACTCGAGCTAGGTGGAACTTTCCTGGAAGCAAACTTTCTAGTTAACCAAATTTGATGGCATTTATTTGAATTTACATGGGCTCAAAGTAAACAGTCCAAATCGAAATCCTTCTCTCAGCTGGCTGTTATACCTGTTGGGTTCTTAGGTCACTGGTGAAAAATGACTTGTTGGAGTGAATAGGTTTTGCTAAAGCTTCTAGTAGTTATCTCTGGGCTAAGAAAAGGTATGGAAAAGTTTGGCTTCAAAGTGAAAGTGTGGAGCACACTCTTGGGACCTTGTCGTCTCCTAAAGTTCTTGCTCACATGTAGAATGAATACGCACTCTGCCCTTCAGTTTCATAGGGTTGAATTCCACTTTCTACAGTTGACTTCTGGGTATGTCATTTTTACTCTTTTTAATTACCAGTAGACAACAAGCACTATTCTTGTTGAATCTTAGGACTCTATTCTCCCTGGAAAACACAGTCTTATTGTGGGAAAGTAGAAATGCTGGCAGAGCTGCTCACCCTCTCTCTCTGATCACTGATTGAAGAGTAGAGATAGAGTAGGAGGGAAGAGGAATCTGGTCAATAGTCACAGTCCACCCACTATAGCTTACCCAATCTAGTGTGTGTGTCTGTAGGGATGTGTGTGTGTGTGTGTGTGTGTGTGTGTATGTGTATGGAGGGCATTGCTTTCATGCTGTCTCCTGAAGAAATACTGACATAATCGTGCTGAGCCTGTGCTTGCTGTTAGTTCCCCGAAAGAGTGGGCTCAGTAGTGCCCTAGGTTCAAACATTGTCTCATCAGCTTTTGTCTCATTAGCTTTACTCTACAGGACCTGCTATTTTCATTGCAACACTCCTTTCTTGGGAGAGGAGTGTTTCTTTATGCAGTTGCTACATTAAGGAAAGTTAAAGCTAAACTATCTCTCTTGTATGCAGGTGGGCAAGGGAAGCTAATGCTTAACTAGAAAATTTTGAGACTGTGTCTGTTGGTGGTCATCTTGGTTTCTGGGAAGAGAGAACTCACATACAGAACAAAGTCAAGCAAAGAGAACTGAAATTGAGATACCAAGAGATCTCTGCATACAGTTTGGCCTAAACCCAGTTCTATCCCTCCAGATCCCAGTTACGTGAGCAGATAAACTTACTGCTTTTGCTTAAGTTTTTAGTTTTACTTGCATTTTATCGCTTGCTACTAAAACTGCAAAAACATACCCACAACCTCCGTGGTTCAGAATAAGACAGACACTGAGATATCTATCTAATTTGAATGATTGTGGTGGCTGGAATTTATATTTATCCAGAGCTCTGAAACTGGTATCGCCAAACCATCCTCTAGGATTTCCAAATGACCTCATCTTGGCCCTGCTTACAGAAGAGGGTGACTGACTCATCAGTGTGACCTGAAGCTCTGTGAAACACCAGAGATCCAGATAGCCTCAGGGGTGCTGCCCTGATACCCCCTCAAAGTAAATACATCATAAGCTATTGAGGGATGATGTGGGACTATCCAGTCATTTTGCTTGAATGAGATGTTTATTTACTCTTTCTTGAGCTGCTGTTTCATGGCTCCTAGGTAGAATCAGATATTACATTTTTGGTATTGATGGATTCTTCCTGAATGCACTATGCTTTTCTGTAAAACTCTCTACCAGCCTTCTCCCACTCACAGTTAGTTAAGATTTTGGGGGGAGAGATGCTCTTTAAATTTTCTGTATGATTAGAATATTTTAAATAAGGAAATCTAAGTTAAACCTGTCATTCTTCCCCTTAGCTCACTGAACTATGCCCTTTTTATTGCAAGCACATAAGTTAAGGATGCACGGTCAGCTTTAATTGAATTTCCTGGGTTGTGTTTATGATTTAACCCTATTCCACAACTGGAATTTTAAAAAGGTGAATCTCACAGTTATCTTTACTAGATGTGTTTATGCTCATGTTCACTCTCACCAAGTCCTCTGCCAACATTGCAGGTTTTCATTTTGAGTACCATAAAAATGCATTTGTTTTAGTGGACGGAATTACAAAATTACTGTATTTTAATGATGCTGTTTTCTTTGTTCGGTGTCCAGGCCATTGCTCTAATTTTCCAGTCCAGTCATGGCTAGGCAAACTAAAATGTTTTAGGCAGTATTTAGGATGGCTTGACTCCACCATGCAAAAACATGCTGGGAATACCATAAATCTTTACAACTTTGGAGATTTTTCTCAATGTGTAAATACAGAAGTGTGGGATGGATTTTGCTTTAGGTGGTTTTGGAGGGGTGGCCATGCAAGAAATTGTTTTCAAAACAATCAGTCCCACCATCTGTGCACCAGAAAATAGATTCAAGGGCTGATAGCAGTCTTTGGACACAGCCAGCAGAAAAGAGCTCAGGAAACATTGAGATCACCTACCTTTTGTGAGAAAACAGTTGAGGAAAATATGGCTTTACAGAACTGACTTTGCCTGGTGGAGGGCATCTTAAAAATTTTTAGGATAATGCTTATTTTTGTGTCACTGTTCACATTGCGTGAATAACTGCTGACTTAACTCACAAAGCACTATTTTCCCTTTCTTATTAATGAAGGCTTCATACTTGCATTATTAGGTGGCTCTATGAAAGGACCAACTTTTAAAAAGAATACATAAAAATACGAGGAGTGAAGAGCATGGAAACTTTGAGTTTGCAAAGATAGACTGCTTTCCTTAGGTAAAAATATTCCTAATTTCAAACTCTCTCCAGGGGCTAAGGAAAGCTTTAAATATCCATTCAAAATTCTTCACAGCCAGACATCTCTTTTAAAGGAATTAGGTTACTTTAGTTGATGTAATTAACTGGGATTGTTTGGGTGATTCAAATCCCAAAGGCAGCAATACATCTGTGCAGCATACACATTTCCCCTCTGTGCAAAGGCGCCAGTGGTTTCGATTCTGGGTGTATTTTGAGAGGGTTGAGGGAGTGGGAGGCAAGAGAATGAGCTGGTGAAAGGTAATATAGAGGAGAATCATGTGCTAAAAATGTTTTTTGATGCTATCTTATTTCCTTTAAAATCATTCTCTGAGAAAGAAATATCAGTTTGGAATCTGTTAGTGGTCACATACATTAAAATAAAACATCTTTTGTTTCATTAGCCTAATTATTCCTGACTCCCTTTTGAGCATCTGGCAAGCTGTATAGAGCTGGAAGATGAATCTTTTAGTCTGTCAGTGAACTGGAGGATGTGCCATTTACTCACCTCTGACTTGCAGGAAGGGTGCTCAGAATCTGTGCTTTCAAAGGAAATCCAGTTGCTTTATTTTATATTTGAATTTCATCTCACACTGAATCTTGAAGCTATAAAGATATATTCATGCTTAACTATTTCTATCTCCAAATGGTGTTGCACCTGTCCCATTTCATAGTTTTCTAATTCTTAAAGAGATTCAGAGCATCAGATAATGCCCTCTTTCATGACAGTTATTTAAAAAGCTCATTTCCACAACATCCCTCTCTGTCTCTTGACCAGATTCTACAGAGCTTCGCCAGTCTCTATGTACTTGTGGTGTCATATCAGTAATTGTGGAAAATAATTGTTGCTATCTTCTTAGGTTAAATTATGTTTGTATTTAGATTAAAATCTTCAAAACTGAAGATTTTCTCCTATGAGAAGATTTATAAGAGGTGGATATCATGTGTTCAATTAAGAACATGTTATATATTAATGGAGATTTCTGTTGGCTAGGACTAGATCACCGAAGTTAAAAATACATATTTTTTTCACAAGAAAATTTTCTATTCATTTTTTTTATATATAGCCTAGCTCAGTGTTGTGTATTCATTTGTGGTATAAGGATATTTTAAGCAAAAGAAACTACTCTGCACACAATTTTGTCTTTAAAATCAAGACTTCTTTGGTTTGGGAGTACTCTTCTGGAGTAAAAGGGTTTTTGAAATCACATTTTATCCATGTTCTTAGAAATGTCTGGTTAAAAGATATCTGATCTTTAGTGAAAGAGTATATACGAGTTTCAACTCCAGCCTGAGACTGACCACATTATTGGAGGGGCTTAGGTGTTTTCAAATAAATGTCTTAGTTTTAGCCCATTTGTCTAAACATCACAAGGGAGAGTGCTTTTCCCATCAATTCTGGGGCCAATCTATACAATTCTGGTCAGCTTTATTCTACCTCTCTCATCCATTATATATACTTCCAGGAAACTTTCCTGATAATGGTACAATGAATTTACTCTCAGTCCTGGAATTGTTCAGTGTTAGAATTGCAAGGGTCCTTAGGAATCATTGTCCAGCTCTTTTCTTTACAGGTCCAAAGAAGTGAAGCAACTTTCCCAGTGCCATACCATGAATCTTTGCCAGACTGGACTTAAGATTCACTATCCATGAGATACCATATTCAGTCTCTGGAATTATCATTCTACCTAGATTGGTGGGTTTCCTTTCCACATATGAACTTAAATATCCCCGTACATTTTGGGACTTTTGAAAGGTAGGAGTTATCCACTCTGTGGTGGTGGCATGAAAGACAAATATGATTCTAAACTAAGACACGTATCTGATTCTAAGCTTAAACGTGACCAGTCTTTAGTACATTAGTGTTAAAGCTTGGTAGTTACTACAACTTTCTAGAAACAATTGCTGCAATCCTCCAATTGGACAAATTCAGTTCTTCCACATGCAAGGTAGGAAATAAGAATTTCTACACAATTAGTGCCTTTTTCTGTACAAGGGCTTAAATCAATGATCATTTTACATTGTTAACAGTTGAAGTCGATCTTTTTGTTAGCAAAGTTTTTAGTCATAGCATTTCATACAATCTGAAAAATCATATCTATCAGTGTGTTGACTTTTCTAGACCTATACTTAAGATAGAAGTTAGAACCATATGGAACATAGTGGAAAAAACTCTCAGGAGTTATCCTTATCCTGTGCTTTGGTGTTGGAATTGTGGGGTGGGTTGAAGGATTGATTTTTCATGGTTTGAAATAGTTTCTCACAGGAGAGAGAGGCAAGATTTTCTTGAAATGTATAGAAAGGGATAATCTTAAGCAAAATATAGATTTTTCCTGGATGCACAACATGCTGGAAATTTTTTATAAAAGGTTGTTCAAGTTTGAACTATGTAATAGAACTCTCCAAAAATTATGTTTGCCTGTTGAGTAAAGCTCACACCAGAGACCTGCACTCAGAGCTCCCTAGCTGGGTTGGGCGAAAAAGCATGTTTGTCATAGAAGTGCCCATCTGAGAAAAAGCCGATGTTTTGCTGTTTAAAACAGAGTCCTGAAACCAGATCACAGATGTCCTAGTCAATATGACCTCTGCATTTCACCTCCCTTCCTACCCTCAGTAAGCCCTGGATGGGCCAAGGGAACCTGCTGAGTACAGGAGGAACTGGAAGAGCACCTTGGAGGAACAATGGAGAAGCCGGTCAGGCTCAGTCTCTTTCCGCCATGCTGGTTTCTGAGCTGAGGTCAAGGAGAGGAGTGATAAATTGGATAGGAAATCAAAGTTTTGGAATCACCTGGATGGCTTTTCTTGATAATGCAGTGGTATCTTCAAAAGGTTTTACCCAGGGGTAGGAATAAATAATTAATAAAGCAGGTGAAGGAGGAAGATTTATGAGAAAGAATAAAATTATTTTGTTTGTACTCTATTAAAATTACTCAATAAACTAGTAATACTTAGGAAGTTTTCTCTGATAGGTAACTTACTAATTATGAAAGTGTTTCAATTCTGCAAAATCCTGACCTCTTAGAAGTCATTTTTTAAATAATAATCTGAAACTAGTCCTCCAACAGAGTTTATAGTTTTAGTGCAAATTCATTTCTATGGTCCATCCAGAAGGAAACTAATATGTATAATAACTCTGCTTTACCTTCCTACTTTAATTCTGAGAGAGCTCTTACTTTAGGTCATGTCTCTATTTCTTTTACCCTCCTGGTCTCAGCTCTGAATATGTTCCATTAATGTATTAAATGGTACTGCCAGAGTTCAAGGTAATTGCACAGGGAGACGATTCTTAGTTGAACTTAAAAAAATAAAGAGATTGAAATACATAAAGGTTTAACCTTTGCAGTGAAACGTTGGTCTCTTTCAGTCTATGATTTGGGGAGTGGCTCTGTGCGAACACACCAAAAAATAATCCTGCACATGATGGTGACTCGATTCTTGAAGAAACCCTTCCCATCTTTTTATGTTTTGCATTTTCAGATGTAATTTTTTGAAGGGATGGTGAAACAGCCAGTACCATCCTTACTCCTTTGATTTCATAGCCACTGCCATCTTGCTGAATCCCCACTATTCAACAGTTGTGAAGGATGAACGCTTTATGAATTGGGCAGGCTAGGGAGAAAAGTAAAAAAATGCAGTCCAGACAGATGTGAGTCTTGCTTCGAGTCTTTGTTTTTATTATTTCTCCAGGTTGCAATTTTACCTCTGGCTTTCATTGAGTACTTAACTCCAGCAGATGAACACTATTTTGGCAGTGCTGCATATTGAATGAAAGAGTGAGGATTAATTTTGGGGGTGCTTCCAAACCATAGAATTGGTGGCAGAATGCCAGCCCTTTGGAAAGTCAGCAAACTCTTGGCTGTTACAGTCAAATGAATGTTGCAGTTTTCAGTGGTACCTGTTACATTAAATCACATATTGATGGGGAAATAAAGCAGACATAATGCTGTTGTGTAGAAAGAAAAGAGATCCAGAAACTTTTCTGCCAATATTAGGCTTTTTAAATAAGTGAGAAACAGTTTTGGGGTTTTATGGTCTCCTATTTATTTGGATGGAAACCAACAGAATTTTTCACATGTTAATATGAGTTTCTATGTTAGCGCTGAGGCTGTTTCTTCTCTGGCGTGAGACAACCCTTGAGATTGTGCTTTCTACACTCCCTAGGTGTAGAAAGCAAACCAGATGCATTAAGCGAGGCGCAGAATCCTAGTTAATAATTCACTGAGCTGGCAGAGAGATGACTAACAATAGTGTTACCTTCAAATAAATCTAGTAAGTTATCAGCACACTCCTGGATGGATGAAGCATAATGACACAGCCTAGACTTAACACTGGGCAGTGTGAACTGGATTTGTGTTATTCAGAGACATTCACACTCCATCCTTTTAACCCATCTTCTAGGTAGTCTGTGTTCTAACCTGGCCCATTTCTCATGGCCCCACTTACACACTATTCTTATTGTTTATTATAACAAAGCATTGCTAATTCTGTTTCTGTGATTTGGAGGAATTATTATTCTGCCTGCCTACCACATTGGGCTTATACAATAATCTCCCAAATTGTCCCTTTGACCCTCAGCTGGCTCCCACATATGCTTGCCAACTGTGTGTGTATATATGTATACATATATCCATAATATATATATGTATATATTATGGATAAAATACATATAACATAAAGTTTCCAATTTTAACCATTTAAAAATATATTTTGTATAACCATTACTACTATGCAGTCTTCTTGTTTCATAAAAATATACAATATGACAACATCGACTGAAAGATTTTCCACAACATAAAGCCTTAATATATTATCCAAGACTAGGAACAACTTTTAAAGATAAAACAGACTTTTGAATACAAATAAGTTTTTAAGTAATGATTTGAATTTTTAATCTGCTTTTACAAATTATATTGAGGGGTAACTGAAAATTTGGGTTTTTTTATTTTCTCAATTAAAGAAATAACCACTCAGTTTTAGAATAGAAAAATCTTATTTAATGTAAATAATAAAACAAAGACAGTTGTAAGTAAATTTTACATAGGAGTCTATATTAAATATTATACTTCTGTTATAATGTGGTTGACTCAACAATGTAAACATAGAATGAGGAGAGAAGGAGGAAGGGGAAGAGACATGAAATATCTCTATTTACATGCAGATTTCTGCTCAAATGGACTGATGTCATTGATCCTTCATAGGTCCTAATGGGATTTAAAATAAAAACTGTGAGCTGTTGAGTCATCTACTGATAATTTGGGTAAACTTTCATAGAAACAGTAGAAAGAGAAAACATTCATTGAAACTTTTTGCATATATTTTCTGAGGGACTCCTTCAGCATGAAAGAGCTCACACACACTTTGTCCAGGCGATAACTGGCCCATAGCAAGTTCACAAGAAAAGCTCAATGAATGGATTAAACACATCTTCCCTCTATCTCAACCCCAAGTGTATTTGCAGTTACACCTGAACACACATACACACACACATACACACACATGCGCACACACACACACAGGGACTTCCAGAAGGAACTCACTCTCCTTTGTACAATTTTAACTGTTAGATTTTTTTTTTTTAAAGTCAGATCTGTCTCCGTATAATATTTGCCAGTTAACCTTTGTTTAAGCCTCTGGGATCAAAGATAGAAAATCTAAACTTTCTTGCCTAATCAAATGGGAGAGGGCAAATACTGTGACATTTTAACTATTTTTTATTCCTTTAACTATAAGATAATGATAGCTCTAATAAACCTTCACACAAAAGAATATCTTCATTATATCAGAAAAAAATAAATTTTTCTCCTTCCTGAAAACAGCCAGAATCAAACATACATAGTGAAGGCAGCTAAACTAAATATCATAGAAATCCATTTTTCTTTATTTGCCATAAGAAGCACCACCAGCACCATTTAAGGGATTTTGAGGTTATGGGAAATTGTTATCTCACTAAAGGAGTTCTACATGTCTTCATAAGGTCACATAATGTTTTAATTGAAGACTGCAGAACTGGCTTGTTTGAAGGTCAGATTCCTCTGCTTAGCATTTATGATATTGTGGAATGATTTTGAAGTTCTCAGTCTGAAGAGATTTGGACATTCGGACTTTAGAAAAGATTTATAAATATGTTTTGAACACTTGAAAGGACCCAGAGATACATTGCCATTGAATTTGTTTATGTCACTGTGGTAGGTCAGTGACTAAACAGAATGCTGAGTTCCAATTCAGTTAAAGTATCTCATTAAACCAGGAAATCATGCTATTAGGTAATCACTAATTGTACAGCAGTGGCCAGTAGGTTAGAAATAGAGCGATGTGTTTTTATATACTCGTATGTGAGTAGAATGTTGCTTTAATGAAAGCGATCAGTCTGATAAGGTATGTGCAAAAAATGTCATAGATATGGAGTAAATTTTTTTTCCCTCTTTCTTTTATTTTAGGTTATACAAAGGTGGAAAATTATCCCCATGTGCTGTATATTAGGGCCATCAGACTCAGTGACCAGAATGAATAATTGGTCTGGGTTTCACTAATATGTCTTTACAGGCTTGGTAGAAACTTCACAATGCCTAGCACTCCCCCATAGGAAAAGCTAGCTGCCACAAATATGCAGAAGACCTCTTTTGGATGCTTACTCAGTGAAGGAAGTTCCTCCCGTTCTTGTAACCATGGTGTAGGTGTACTTTATATAGCTCCTGGCCACATGGGGTGAGCATGGAAACATTTGGCCTTGGCTAGCCAGCTTTCCCCCTACTGATGCTCTGAGTGAATACAGCAGGAAGAGGAAAGCCTGAATGTGCCCTCTGGGGCAGAGGGTAGCCACCCCTTTTATAGCTGTTCAAATTGGATAAAAGATGACTTTTGTTTCCACCAAGAGGCCGGAATGTAGTTGACTTCTCCTTCACATCCAGGAGATGCTTCCCTTCCTCTCTGACCTCTTCACATCCATAAGAAAACCTTGGTAACCAGGATGAAGGCTTTCCCTAAGTCAGTGTCATTTGAGATCATAGGTAAATATGCTTCCCCAGTGAGCCTGTGATCCCGGAGCTGCCCTTGTGACTCTGGGGCAAACTACCCATGATTACTTTGGAAGATGAGGGATGGAGTGGATTGACCACTGGTAGTGTTTTGCTGTTATTTCTGCAAGGACACTCTGAGAGGCTTTACGTGTATCTGACAATTACCCTAAAATGCTGCTCACTATAATGATGTGTTGGAGAATGGAAAATGCTCAGGGGTTATTTAGCAATCATATCCTGATAGTGTTCTTTCAACAGATTATAGGTTTTTTCCCCTCCCTCTTTATAGTAGTATACAGGAGGAAACACAGCATCTTTTCACAACACTAGCAGATACATATTCAGGTGAGGGCAGGTTCTTACCAATTTTAAGCAACTAGGGAAATTATCTGAGAAGAGGCCTCTTGGAAGTGCCTTGGAGGTTTTCATGAATAAACCTTGGGGGATGTACATTCTAGCTCCCCTCACCACAAATATAGTTTTTAAGCTTGTAAATGCCCACAAGTGTATACGCCTGAATACACACATGCTTCCACTACTGCATACAATTCCCTGCCATAATTACTCTGGAGAAGAAAAGAAGGCTATAAATGTGTGAATTTCATACTTAGTTCTCTTTCAGGGCTGTTCATTTTGATTAGAATTTGCTTGATAATTTAAGACTATCTCCAGGTCTGAAAATCTGTAACTCTTAAGGAGGCCAAGCTGAAATTTTAACTTGTTAAAAGTATCTTCTAAATTTCATCTCAGCTTTTTAAAAAAAGAGATTGATGTTAGAAAACTTTTAAAATGTTTATATTTAAATAGATATACAATTCTATTTTATTGTTTATAAATTAATAATGCATTTGAATTGAGTTTGCCTAAAAAGTAAGTGTGATTACTATTGGAGATATAATTTTATTATTTTAAATCACTAATGTGAAAGTGTGTGGTCAGATGCCTATCTGTAATCTCTGGTTCAGTTTTTCTCTTACTTGGTTTAAATCTGTTTTTAAAAGACTAAATCATGCAAGTAGTTTTAGTTTCCTTAAATATCATTTACAACTGTTTTTCCATTTTTTGAAACTTGATCAAATATATTGCGAAAGGACTTTTAAATCTTTCTTGAAATGTAGATA
Source organism: Camelus dromedarius (assembly GCF_036321535.1). Lineage (NCBI taxonomy): Eukaryota > Metazoa > Chordata > Mammalia > Artiodactyla > Camelidae > Camelus > Camelus dromedarius. The sequence continues at coordinate 54,998,561 of NC_087438.1, forward strand.
AAAGCTATAGAGATTTCCTTCTACATTTGCTATTGTAATTTTTTACTGAAATCCCACAGACCACAGTATTTACTAAATCAGGTTCTCAGAATAATCCATTGTTTACCAGGGCATGTAAATATGGTTTCCACAGTTAATAGGTACCATTTACTGAAGGGAACCACCAGAACAGCGGAGTTACAAGGGATACTTTATATCACATGAAGAAAAGTTTATCACTAGATTATTAGGTTTTTTGTGATTTTTCTTTTTTTCGTAGATGGTGGGTAGGAAGAATCAGTAGACTGGAGAAAGATGGCAAGTTCAATAGCATTACTTGTGTGTAAATAGTCAAAACCTACTGTTTAGGTTGCCAGACACCCATAGGAAATTGCATTACTAAACTAAGAATTTAAGCCTTCAAAATACAAAGTTGCAACATTTCCAAACACGCAGGTCATATGTATTGATGTAGTTTCATGGCAGAATGTCCAATTTGTTTCTTTTTCCTTGTCTTCCTATTGGGTAATGATGATGATTGCCAACATTGATTTTTTGAGCACTTATTACATGGCAGGGACTATTGAAGGGCTCTAGGTGCACTAATTTATTTACTCTTCTCCAACCTATTTTTAGTCTCATTTATAGATGGGAACTCTGACCTGGTTACAATTTGTATGGAAAAGGAAAGATCTTAACACTCTCCCCAAGTGCCCCTTGTTTATCTCCCTTACCTTTTACTATCCTTTTCCATACATGAGAATACTCCGTTAAGTTTTGTTTGAGATACTTTTTGGATTGCTAGGTTTTTTTTTTCCCCTAGATTTATTGAGATATAATTGACAAACACATTGTATAAGTTTAAGGTGTACAGGTTAATGATTTGACTTCTATACATCATGAGATGATTATCACAAGAAGTTTAGTAATCATCTGTCATCTCATAGAGATACAGCATTAAGGAAGTAGAAAAAAATGTTTTTCTCGTGGTGACTGGTCTGTTTTTATTCCCTCCTCTTGTAAGCTTCTCTACTCCCAAGTTCACTGTTCAGATAAATTACATCACAGAGGCCTGCTTGCTGCCTTTCCCACCTCCCACACCCAGCTCAGCAGCAGTGCTGGCCTTTTAACTGGACAAGAGAAGCTTTGTTTATTTTACTAGGACACAGCCATTATTCAGCTTAACTTGACTGTCACCAGAAGGATGATGTTGCTCTGGAGTTGTCTTAGTCTGGGTTTTTAACAAGAGAATAGAAATCCATACAAAACTTCTGACATTGAAACAATGGTTCAAGTTCTGAGGAAAAAAACTGAAATCCAGGGGGAAAAAAAAAAAAAAGCCCAGGGGCATATCTAGGCTGTAAGTTTTGAAGTCTCCATTTCTACTCCAATCAGTGCTTACTTAGTTCATTGGCTATGCTTGTAGGTGTTAAAAAAAAAACAACTGCTACTTTTATAAGTAGAAAACCTTCTATCCCACCAATTACAAATGTCAAAAAATTTAAAGAACTGCCACAAGGCCTTGAAAAACTCACTGACTCTAAGCATTAAAAACTTAATTTAAGAACAATATAAGGGTATTATAAGGTTCTTAGTTTTCCTATTCTGCTTCTCCAATCATATTTCTTAGGAAATTTCTTGAGGAATGCTGAAAGGTTAGGTAAAAATGCAATGGCAAAGGTTGCCAAAGGGGAGGGGGGCAGGCTGAGGAGAGAAAAAGACGAGGGAGATGAAGAGGTACAAGCTTCTAGTTATAGAATAGATGAGTCAGGCATGAAATGGATAGTGTGGAGAATATAGACAATAATCATGTAATATCTTTATATGGAGATAAATGACAACTAGACTTACCGTAGTGATCATTTTGAAATGTATAGAAATAACGAATCAATATCTGGTATAACAGGAACTAATATAGTGTCATAGGTCAATTATACGTCAAAAACAAATCAACCAGCAAACTCACAGAAAAGGAGATTAGATTTGTGGCTACCGGATGTGGAGGGGAGGGTAGGGGGAATTGGCTGAAGGCAATCAAAAAGTACAACCCTCCAGTTGTAAGATAAATAAGTGCTAGGATTGTAATATACAACATGATAAGTGTAATGGACACTGCTGTACGTTATGTGTGAAAACTGTTAACTTCTCATCCTAAGGAAAAATATCTTTTTCTTTTTATCTTGTATCTGTGAGATAGTAAGTGTTTACCAAAGTTAACTAGGGTAATCGTTTCATGATGTAATGTAAATCAAATCATTATTCTGTAAACCTGAAAACTGACACACCACTTTGTAAGTTTATCGCAATAAAACTGGAATCAAAAACAATGCAATGGGAATAACTTTAAAGGGAACGCAAAGAATATCAAAGACTCAGCGATGATGATTCCACTTGATATCTGGTCCACCCAAAGGAGAACTTTTTTTAAAAACTTAGCAAATGCTGACAGGCATGGCACTTTGTACCTGTAGCCATCAGCATCCCTTTCGTCAAATGAGGATCTCACCTACTCCTAGTCCTTTCATCTTTCCTTTAGCCACATTCACAGAGCCTCAAAATAACAGTAAGAATTATATGTAGAGGGAGATATTGTTGATTTCTATCAGGATATTTACTGAGAGCCTGCTGTCTGGGAGTCTGTAGGGGAGTTCTTTGAAGCTCTATGTCCATACCTGGAGAGACTAATGTATTTGATATTTACCTTTCATCTTAGTCAGCTGAAGCTGCTATAACAGACTACCATAGACTGTGTGGCTTAAACAGAAAGTTTTTATTTCTTAGAGTTGGAGGTTACGGCTCCATTGTGGTCAGGTTCTTAATGGGAATCCTCCTGGTTTACAGACAGCTGCTTTCTCCCATGTTCACATGGCAGAGCTCTGGTTCCATCATCCCCTTTATAAAGGTGCCAGTCCCATCATGAGGGCTCTACCCCCTGACCGTATCCAAACCCGATTACTTCACAAAGGCTCCATCTCCAAATACCACCATACTGGGAGTTAGGGCTTCAACATATGAATTGGAGGGGCAGAACACAAACATTTAATCCATAGCACTTTCCACTGGAAAGTTTTAGAGACATTAAACTTAACTGCTGTGTGATTTTAGGGCAAGTTACTCAACTTCTCTGTGTCTGTTTCCTCATCTCTAGAACGAGGATAATGATGTTACCTACTTTGTAGGGTTGTTGTAAGCACTGAAGGGCTTCATCCATGTGAAACATTCTTGGAATATTGGCTGACACAGGTTAGTAGCATTAATAAGTGTTGGCTAGTACACTCAGACCATAGGAAGAGAAGACATTCACCTAACTAGATGGCACACGTCAAAGGTGGCATCTCCCTTAAACATTTGTGTGCAGCCAGTGCAACCAAAAATCTTAGGTCATGGCAAAATACTATGTTTGCAATCTGGGTGGTACTGAGAATGTGTTCTGAGTTTCACTAGCCTGTTTAAGTTTACATTCATATTTATAAGCCATGAGCTCTTTCTCTCAGGCTCCTGTCCAAGTTAGCACATGGAACAATTAGGCAGGTCTTCGTTAAGAGTAGGTCACTTGGCGGGGAAGATATAGTTCAGTGATAGGGAGCATGCTTAGCATGCATGAAGTCTTGAGTTCAATCCTCAGTACCTCCATTAAAAAAAAAAAAAAAAAAGAGTAGGCCACTCAGAGCAGGAATTCCAGGGTAATCATGAGGAGGATAGGCCAGAGTCATTGGTTTGAAATGTGGCCCAGAATCCTGGCTTCAAGGCCTCAGTGCAGATTGTGTGGACTTTGTTCGAGTACTGAAGGAGGAGGAGGGAGTGAGAAAAAGAGTTGGATGTTAGAGGAGGGAACATATGCTTAGCATTTCTTATCAGAAGACTTTCCTCCAGAGAAAGACCCAACAAGGCAGCTTTCATAAGTTATTTAGCCTGTTTCATTAGTTACATAGAAAACAAAAATGGTGCTCTCAATTTTGAACATCTTTGATTTCTTTGGCAATTGAATTTCTTTATTGACCATAGTAGTTCTTTTATCAGAGTACATCTGATTTTTTTTAAAAGAAGGAACACAAGTGAAGTACATTTACAGTGACATGGACACCACTGTTTAAAATTTTTCCTAAAAAGACCGCTGAAAAATAATGAATATCAGAAAAGTGTTCACTAAAACTTTAAACTTATAAAGGAATATGCTAAGTGATACCATTCCTAATGAGTTTCCATCAGTTCATAGGCTCCATAAAATGGCTCATTATCTTTATCTCTGGGATGCAAAATAATACGACCAAGGAATTTTTAGCTTTATTTCTTTCATTTTCCAAATAGATACCATGGAACAAAATAATAATCGAGAATTGAAATCACGCATCTGTTAAACATTCTTAGGTTTGGAGGGAGGTTGAGGAGAGGAGACATTATTCGTCAATGTGTAATCTGAGTTTGTGAGGCCTGTCATGGGAAGAGGAATGCATTGCTATAAAAATGAAGGCTTTGGGGCTATGGAAATGTTCCAGAGTAAAGAAGATTAAGAGATAGGATAACTAAGGCAATACCAGACACTAGACTGCATCCTACAGTGGAAGAAAAAACATGCTATGGAGGACTTTTGGGTCAATCAAGAAAAGTGGAATAAGGATAGTAGATGTAAAGGATTGTAGCGGTGACATATAATTAGAGTACAGTTTATAATTGTACTGTGATCATGTAAGAATATATCCTTATTCTCTGGAAATACACACTAAAGTGTTCAGAGTTAAAGACTCAAGATATATGCAATTTACTTTCAAATCATTTAGAACAATAATGTATCTCTTGTTATACATAATATGGTATTATGTATAAACATATACATATATATAAATATGCACACATATAAATACACACACACACATATACATACATATATAGTCTTAGTCTATTGGGCTCCTGTAACAAAAATGCTGTAAACTGGCTGACTTATAAACAACAAACATTTTTTTCTCTCAGTTTTGGAGGCTGGGGAGTCCAAGACATGGCACTGGCATATTCGGTGTCTGGTGAGGGCTGTCTTCTCACTTTAATCGCATATACAGTGTAAGGAGCAAGGGAGTTTTACTGGACTTCTTTTTTAAAGGCCACTAATCCTCATTTTGAGGGTTCTACCCTCATGACCTAATCACCTTCCAAATACCCCACACTCTAATATTATCACTTGGGGATTTGAATTTCAGCTTTTGAATTTGGTGGGAATATCAACATTCAAACCATAGTGTGTCTATATTTAAAAAAAAAGAGAGAGAGAGAGAGAGAGACAAATGACAAAGTCAATGGTACAAAAATGTTACCAATTAGGTGAATCTGGCTAAAGGGTATACACATGTTGAAACTTTTCTGTACGTGTTACCATTATTTTCAAATAAAAAGTTAAAAAATAAAATGAAAAAATTTAATATCAGCCAAAAAGTTACAGCTCTCTAATTTTCAGCATCCCATTATTTGGATGGCCTTGAGGGTGGCAAAATGACCTTCATTGAAGTAAGTAAATTGTTTAAGAAAATATAATTGGTAAAGAGCAAACTTCAATTAACAGTAGAAAGGAGGGCACTTTAAACAAGCAAAAGCCTTTGGGTCATGTTGACAAGTTGACAAAAGCCATCCTGTGGTAGAGACCCTGACAGTCTTGACTGAGAGCTAGTGGGTCTGTAGACAAAGGGGCTACCTGTGCAGAGACAGTGGGTCTCAGATGTCTCTGGCAAGCCTAAGGCAGAGGCAGGGTAGACATGGAAAGGGAGAGGGAGGAGGGAGGAAAAGGAACAGGGAGAAACATTAAGAGAGAAAGAGAAGAGAATTGTAGTTATGGCTACTGTTCAACAGTGCTTACTGTGTGTGTGCTGGCTTTGTGTTTTGGTTCTTTTATTCTGTTTATCCCCTGAGTAAGCCAAGAAGGTATGTGTCAATAAGTGTCAATACTGTCATTTTATAGATAAAACCTGGGGCTCAGAGAAGCTTCTGGACAAGTTAGATAGTGGCAGAACTGGTATTTAAATTGAAGTCTGCCTAACCTCAAAGCTATTTATCACTACGTTATACTGTCCTCCCAGTGTCTCTTATGGGGAAGGGAAATCAGGGTGCCCCAGGAGTTCCTTCAAAGGCAGCTCCTGGACTGGGCCATAGATGTCAAGATGTCAAGAACATCCACCTCGACTTGGGCTGTTCCAGCCTTAAGATCATTTGAAGTCAATAAAGAATGGCTGATGTGTCCCAGGGAGTAGTTTTATAGATTGCCTAGCACTTAACGCCAAGAGAAGCAATTCCATTTCTCATGTGGCCCCATGTGGTTCCAACTCCCTTTCCTTCCTTGCTGTGCAGACATGCACTGTGGAGTGTAAAAAGTGATTTGGGGGCCAAATACTACAGTATGGATGGAAAACCTCTGCCTTATGCAGAAGCAGCTGTGGAGTTCTTGGTATTATTCTTTCTTCTCTGACTGTCCATTAAGGAAGCCAAGTGAAAATGTACTCTCCAGGATAACAGGCAGTTTAAGGAACTGCACATATCACAGAGATGTTAACTTGTTCACTAGGTGTTTGGTAGCTGGATAATAGGTTTCCAGATAAAGCCAATGATACTTACGATGGAGATCTTTAGCATTTAGGTTCTATTTTTCTGACTCCCCAGCACAGTACCGAATGGTGTTTCACCCCTGCTTGTGAGTTCATTTCTTTCTTTCAAAGATCAGGATGCCCCTGTTTAAGTCAATAATTACTTTTAAAGACGGTCAGTTTTGCTTTGTTTCAAGACTAAAACCCAAGCTTATCATAACCAAAGTGCAGACTGAAAAAGGGAATATGTAGCCCATTAAAAATGACCTTGCTTATAAGAAGCAGTTGAAACTTTCTCAGTTTTAGGTTTCTTGCCCTTTTTTTTTAAATTGCTGGACTTTAGATTCTTTTGTATAGATAACATATCTTGTATATCTAAATGTATGTATGTACAATACACGTACGTCTAAAAATGAGAATTTTCCTGAAGAAGCAAAACTATTATTAATCCCCAGTGTAGATAAATTCCAATTAGTTTGTCTTTTATTGGTTAGGTATTTATTTAATTCTGTTTATTGCTGTTAGTGGCAAAGATTAAACAGTACTATTATTAATTTATTTATTTTTAAAAATGTACCAAACATTTATTCTGAGTCAGATACAATGACACCAAGACATAATTCCTGCCCTTGAGATTCTTATACTCCAAAGCAAGAAACAGGAAAATAAACAACAGGCAATAAGCTAAGTAGTTACGGCCCCTGCTCTTGATTGGCGGCTCTTTCTCCTTCATCCCTTTGAAAGTGTCTGCTTCACACACAAATGACTCACCAAAGGCTGAATCACCCTGTGAAAGTGTGCTTCTTATGGGAAAGGGAATTGAGAGTGGATCTGGGGGTCAGAGGAGGGAAGTGACTTGATGTGCAAGATGTTCTTCCGGGCTCGTGGTGGAATGACTCCCCGAGGATGGAGGCTTTTTTCCTTGTTGGTAGCAGTGAAGCTGCTGGCGATTGACTGCAGTCAAAACTGATGTGCAGGGGGAGCACTGGAACCTCCATTTTAAACCAATTAAATAGGATAAGAAGGACAACGGATACCTCTGAGAACTTGATGATGGAGATGGTGCCTCTGTTCACTGAGTGCAGAGAAAAATGGGCAATGAAAAGGAAAGTGTAGTTTCTCCAGGTATAATTTTCATTTTCAGAGCTAGAGTAACTAACTTAGAAAGAATAAAATAAAGCCAATTTTTGCCTCCACAGAAAAAGTCTAATTAGTTCAGCAAAGCAAACAGTGATTTATCTACATATTTATTCCAGGTAGAGAAGTATTATTTGGAGCACTTGCTAGAACTTCTTCACATAGATCTCTACTTGATACATATACAGAAATATGGTTTTTGATGTTTGGTTCATCAGCCAAAAAGAAGGTTGTATTTGGCTTCCTAAGAGGTGGTTGCGTGTAGAGATGAGTGGAGGAAATTATAAGTCGTATTTTGGGTTATTTTAAATTGAATTGATAGAATCATGAACTGCATTCAAAGGCTACATAGGCCAACATTTTCTGAGAAATTCGCCAGATGTTATGTGGTTATATGTGAGCACACCTGAAAAGGATTTTAAGCACTAGTTAACGTCTGAATCTAAAACTATTGAACATTTTAAATTTTTCTTAAAAAGACTCTTCAGACTGAAGAATAATAATGTTTAGGAGGTGAGCGTACCCAGGCCCAATCAGTGAAGCCAGATCTACATGAAGCCCCAAATCAACTTCTGCCTGGTGGGGTCTTAGAATTGTCTTAAATGGAAGAGAAAATTGTCCATAACTGCAAGTAGAAGTAGTCATTAAGACAGGCTCAATCACCACCAAAATAGACCACTTTTAAACTTAAATGTGTTTCATTATTGGACACTATAATAAACCAGAACTGAACAACAATGAGATCACTTATGTTTACCAGATAGTTCACTTCCTGGGAAACTCCTTGTCTTCTTCTCTTTTCTCTCAGTACTCTAATTCCTGATATAGGAGGTGTTAACAGGACAACTTAAGGAAAAATTGTCACTCCAGACTTGATCACACATGGGGAGTCAGGTGTGATTGCCAAAGCTTGCAGGTTTCCACTTGCCCAGAATACATACTTGTGCTATCAGCCAAAGTCACGAGGACATCGTTGAGTCCCTGTGGGTGAAGGAAGGCAAAACTTTACTTCTGCCCATTTTATGTTGTCAGCTGGGACTTTTGAACGAAAAGACATTGACAAGAGAAAAACAAATAGTTTATTTTTTAACACCTTCATTGTGGTATGATTCCTGCTTAGTAACTATACATATTTCAGATATAGTTGATGTTTAATGCACACAGCATGCATCATGGGAGAATCCTAAACCACAAGTGGCTCAAAATGTCAGCTTTGAATTCTAGCTTATATAGCATCTTCAACAACAAAAAAAATTAAATTCATAGAGAACTGACAGGACAGGGGAAGGCAATTTTAGACTTCTAAGGGCAGCAAACTGTGGGAAGGTAAATATAGGGGTGGAAACTGAGGGATTAAGGTTTGTTTGTAGATTCCTCTGATGCCACCTCTGGGCTGATAAGTCTGTCTCCAGTAAAAGGAGAATTTACATCCTGCCTTTAGGCAGAAAAGGGAGAGGTGTTTTTCTGTTTTTTTCCTGCTTTTGCTATTTAATTGCCTTCAGCTTAAAATAATCTTTATGTCAAAGATGGATATTTTAGGGTGACATATTCTGGTTTTCCTGAAGGACAACTTAACAAGGGACTTCCCTAGCCAAAGCGTGTCTTTAACCTTCCTAAAAATGTCTTCTTTCTTCTGGTGTCCTCTCTTCTAGTAACCATGATTTTTGCTAGTGGTCTCAACAATGGAAAATAGTTCCATGCTTTTATTGTAATTTTTTATTTTGAAATCATATTATACTTACAGAAGATTTACAATGATAGTCAAAGCTCTTAACCCAGTTTTCCTTAGTGTGAGTTGCTATCCTATTGTGGTTTGAATTCACATTTCCCTAATGACTACTGATGTTGAGCATCGTTTTTATGCTTATTTACCATTCATATTTACCATCCACATGTCTTCTTTGGTGAGGATCTGTTCAGAAACATATCCCATTTTTAAATTTAGGTTGTGTGTTTTTTGGCTTTTTTTTAATTTTTGAGTTTTGAGAGTTCTTTATATATTCCAGATGTAAGTTAATTATCTATAGATAACTGGCAGATACTTTCTCCCAGTCTTGGGTGCTCTTTATTTCTTTTTGTATATCCAAGTTTTAGTTTAATTTCATGTGCCTTCTGCCTGGTGAACTTCGGTTAACATTTCTTGTAGAGTAGATCTGCTGGCAGTGAGAAGCTGTTGATAGTTATAAACGGTCTCCTGAGAAAAATCTGTGTAATGTTCCTGAGAAAAATTTGTATAACACTTTCTGCTTGGGATTTCAGAGTTCACATACCTTGCAAAGATCTTTTGCAAAACCTTAGGTGAGGCAGTGAGGGGAGAAATAGAATGTTACCTCAGCCTATCAATGTCACATCAGACATCCTGAGTTGTGCTATGTATTATGGGATGGATGACAGTATACTGATGACTGTGAGACTGGAACATATCTTTTTGGTCAAGGAAAGACTTATTTTAGAAAGTTTTATTTAGCCATTATCCTCAGGAGCCAATGCACCATTTGCATATTTATTTATATGTTTGACAAAACTATCCATTACACAGAGCAGCATTTTTCTTGAACTTTCAAAGCACAGCAGACACACTGTGAGGCTGAACTTGGATGATCCATCAATGTAGACAGCCTTGTATTATTTTCAGTTATGTTTCCAGTTCTGGAAGTTTTTCAGAGTGTGATGTGCCTATTTCCTTATGTACTGCAAAGACATCTCTCTTCTTTCCATTTATTTTAAAAAACTAAAATATAGTGGTTGAGTCATTGGGACAGAAGGGTGTCATAGAAACAAAATGATGTTAATTCACTCCATAGTTCTTTCAGTTTCTTGTTCTAGACCGTGGGTTGGAAAAATACAGCTGGGAGGCTAGCCCTGTTTTTGTAAATAAAGTTTTATTAGAACACAGCTATAGTCATTTGTTTACATATTTGTCTCTGGTTAGTTTCAATCTACAAGGACAGAGTTGAGCAGTTGTGACAGAGATTGTATGGTTCACAGACCATATTTAGTATCTGGCCCTTTAAGAAAGAGTTTGCCCTTTTAGACAAAGACCAAAGAAAGGTACGAAAAGAACAAATTTATACATGACCACAAGCTGTTGTGTGTCTCATTTAGTTTCCACAGCAAGGTTGTTGCTATGTGAAAATTGCTTATTTATACTTAAATTCTTTAGAAGCCCCCAAGTTGCCTTGAGAGGCTCAGAGGCAATTTCAATAGCCTCTTTAGACTAGTTTGGAGAATCTCTCCAATTCTCCCTCTGCTTTCATTCCTTATTAGTCCTGGGATAAAAACCAAGTAGGAGTGGAGAGCCAATCAACTTGGTTTGGGGGATAAAAACTAAGCAGACTTGAGAGAGAGAATTAGAAGTTTCATCTCAGCATGAGATCAGGAAAGGAAAGATAGAGCTATGTAATCCAAGAATAAATACATTTTATTTAGGAGTCTTTTATTGTTCCTGGAAATTGTGCCAATGGTTTTAAATGAAAATTATTTTCTAGCTAATTTCTTTCTAAATTAGGAAATTCTGAGTGAGGCATTGCATTTTTCTTAAATAGATCTGTGGAATTTCTTGAAAGGTCACTTGTAAAATGCTCTCTCTCACACACAGATACACACAGACATAGACAGATTTTGAAAAAAATATTATCTGGATTCTAGGGCACAGACCATGGGGTTTGGATCTGGGATTTGACCTTCTTTTCTGCAGAAAGCTGTCAGGCATTATGCAAACTCTACAGGAACCAGTATTGTTTGGGGAACTGTCTGAGATGGACTGGATATCTTGGAGTCTATGTGCAGTTGTCCAGATATGATTCTGGCAGTAATCAGAAGTGTTCTTTGACTCATACTTCTGTAAAAATAACAAAAAAATTAACTGTGAGCCAAACCCACACTGAAATTAACTTAAATATATTTGCTAGGGGTTCTCAATTAGTGTTCATGGTAGGTGGATGCACTGCAAACATTTCAAGTTGGGCGACTACATTTTGATCCAAGAGTACAGTGTATTGGAGTTGTGACTGAGTGTACATGCTGCTGTAGCAAAGTCTGTCAGAGAAAATGTTGGGCTGAACAGGTTTTGTACCTGTGAGGTGAAAATGCTATAAAAAAAGGAGATGAGAGGTATGTAATATCAAGCCAGAGAAGGAGTATAAGTTTACTGGAATATGCTAGAAATTTGCTTCATCAATGTATAAGAAACAGAACCATCAATATTCTAGCAACTCCTTGACCTGGTAATACCACGCTAAGAGGGGACAAAGTACATTAGCTTGGGTTCCCGTTCCCCAACCAATAACAGAGCCTGAGATAAGAGCTTCAGTGCAGGTAATTGATTAGACAAAATAACTTGTCTCTGAGAAGAGGTGAACAGGTAGGAGGGAAAGCCAATGAAGGAAGCATAATTGAATTGGTCACTGCTGTGAACAACTGTGCTCCATGGCACTGGGGCCTTCGGAGGGTCTGTGTGGACTGTCAAAACTGCCCATCTGTGCAACAGCAGAGGGGTTTCTACTGGCTTCTCTCCTACACTAGTCTAGAATTGGCCACAAGGAATAACTCCCTTGCACTTCCAGGTGAAGGGTAGCAGAGTTAGCTATCCCCAAAGAGGCCACTTCCGCATCAGGAATACTTTGAGCTGATTTATTCTGAGAAATTACAGACACAAAAGAAGCTCTGAAAACAAGAGTACTAATACCCCTGTTGTCAGGTAAATTTATGTTAGAATGAGAGCCTGTACTAGGAAGAGAGAGATTACTGGAGATCACTTTCTCCACTGAGAGATTTGTCTGCAGAGCAGGCAAGTTTGATTACCAAACTTTTCCTCTTCTCTCCTTCCTGTTAATTGCCTTCCCCTACTTGAAGCCCCTGACCTGTCCCTCTCCTTAGCTCAGGATGGTCTGTACACCTCCATCATCTGGGAGCCTTTGGAATCTCTTATCTTTGTGAGCTGCAACTAATTAACATATTTTCTTTTCTCCTCTTAATCTGTTTTTTTTATTACGGTGGGTGGGGTGTCTCAGCCACAGAACCTTGAAGAGTACAGGGAAAATTATTTTTCCTCTCCTACATTGGTGTGTACATGTGTAATGGGGAGCAAGTGCCCACAGGTGTCAGAAGGCTTGGGCACAAAGTGCAAAACAAACAGTGCAGCTGAAGGGAAGGTGCTGTTGGCTTACACCTGTGAGAAGCTGACGGCTGTTGGGACAGCTGGAGTTGATGTGTGTGGTGAAGACACTAGGCAGGAAGTAGAAGTGTCTATTGGAGTTCTGTGTTGCTGTGTAACAAATTACCCCCAAATTAAAGGCTTGAAACAGCAGCATTTATTATCTCCATCTCTGTAGGTCAGGAGTCAGCCATGATTTAGTTCAATTCTCTTCTTTCACAGGCTGCATTCAAGGTCTCAGCTACTATCACTTCAAGGCTCACATTGGGAAAGTTCAGCTTCCAAGCTCACTCACTTGGCTGTTGGTAGGATTCGCTTCCTCGCAGGCTGTTGCTAGTCTGTGGTATGTGATATGGTTCATGATGGAGCATTAGAAGACACCTACTTACAGGAATAAAGAGTCCCTCACTCCATCTCCACTTTCTTTATCTCCTAATCTTGTCAGTTCAGTTGTTGCTGAAAATAGTCTGAGGCATTTCTCTTGTAAATCATGGCGAGGTGAAATGAGCTCTGATATCCCTCCTTTAAAAATTATCCTCTACCATTAATCTTGATGCCTCCTGTGTTGAGAGTATCATGGGTTTTTTTCTCTCTACTCTTTATACTTGTACTTCAAAGTTGACAGTTAATGAAGTCAGAGAGTTTTCTTCGTGATGCACTCAGTTGCCCTTCAGGTCTTGGGATGATGCCCTTGAAGAAACACACCTCCTAATCCAGACTGTCTCCAGGTATGATTTTAGCAACAGGAGTCCTGTGCTGGCATTCAGCTTTCCAGAAATATCAGTTGTCAGGGACAAGGAATATAGAAAGTTCAAAAAGCATCGATGAAGCCAGATGTCTAAACAATCTGCATCTGCTTGAATCCCTTACTTCCACACTGTGGACAGTTAGACCTTTCCTGAACAAATGTGGGCATGCCACATCTCTTCTAAGTGAAGTTTTTTGTTATTATTGAAATACAGTCATTTACAATGTGTCAATTTCTGGTGTACAGCACAATGTTCCAGTCATGCATATACATACATAAATTCATTTTCATTGGATGGAATTTTATATGGGTAGTAAATTGAATGTGTTTGACCTGTCTGTACTCACAGGGAAAGATCTCCATGAGTCACCAATCGAGCAAGCATATTACAAAATAATATGTAGAAGGCGGTCTCGTTTCAAATTAAAATAAGCATTGAAAAAGTCTGGATGAGTATATACCACTGTGCAAACAATGGAAGTTATGATAAAGTAGATTTTCACCTTTTCCCTCGACTATTCTGAAACTTCGAGATTTTTGTAAGTTCTGAATTACTCATGTAATCAAAACAATATATAGCTGAAATATATCATAGTTGCTTAAACACTGGTTAACAGATAAGTATTAACCTCCTCAGCCAGGCACGAAACACACTTCCTGATTTGGCTTCCACCCACCCCTTTTCTTATCTCTCATAATTCCCTCTCTGCAAAGGCCACATTCTAGGCAACAGAACTATTTCCTGAAGACGCCATGCCCTCTGTCTGGAATGCCTTTTCTCTCTTGTTTATTAAACAAACTCCTATTTATCATTTAAAGCCCATTCCCAAAAGGAATTACCTCCATGAAGCCACTTCTGACTCCCTGGGCTTCATCCTTAGACCTCCTTGGAAATGTATCTTTTACAGACCTTATCCCTTAAATCTGTCATCTCTCCTTCTGGATGGTGAACACAGGAATTCTGTGTTTATTCTAAATGTTTCCTCTACAATTGGAGAGCACAGATATTCATGTTTGTGTGTTTGTTTACATGTTTATATGTCTTCCTGTGCTATTATATTAAGAACCATTTAGCTCCAGTCATACAAAGAAGACTGAGTGACAAAATTAAAAGTGAAAAGGAGTAATTTTTTAATCTTTTCAAACTGTCTTTGTTGGATCAGGTATCCGAAATTTGAAATCTATTTCTAGAAGTAAGTTTGCATGATCAGAGAGCAAAGGAGGGAAAAAATGGTAAAATATAAAACCTAGTAAATCTACTGTATGATCCGAGGGTGATTTTAAACTCTTGCTTTACCCTGAAATTTTCATTGAACAGTTTTGGATATGTGTATGTAAATATGTGTTGTTTAAATTATAGCTAATTTTCTCCTAAGAAACTGAAAGCATCGAAGAGGGAGCTGGATTCTGTTTCGCTAAACCAAGCTGACAGCTCTGGTTCAATCCCAGAATCTTAAAGGCTACAAAGAGATAGAAACAACCCAATTTGCAGCTCAGACCATGAGTGAGTTTGCCAAGCTATATGTTAACAGCAAGCTCCACTGGGTTTATAAACTGCCCAGACTTGGTACGCACTGACCTCAGTTTTACTCTTGATCTGTTCACACTTCAATGTCATGTTTTAGAATAATCCAAAATATCATGCTTAGGAAGAGTAATACTAGTCTATGCAGTGGTTCCCTGGGAAATAGCACCTCCCAAACGACATGGAGGTATCCATGTTTTAATTACCTTTCTCCCTCAGGCAGAGCAAATGCTTCAGAGACAGCAAGTAGAAACCCAGAAATAGTGTCTGCTGTTAATGTTACGTAGATATTCTCTTAGGCTGACTTCACTTTTACTTAAACCTAAAAATCAGAATTGCTAAGCTTCAGAACTTCTCAAAAGCCAAGGTCAAAAGACAATCTGCCTTGTCTCACATGTTAAGCTTTAACGGAGTAGACATGGGTCTATTTGACCAGTGGCTGCTTATGCAAGACAGCCGTTAACCCTAATGTGGAGAAGTGTCAATCAAGACAAAAGAAGAATTAGAGGGAAGTGGAGCAATTACTGATTAACAGTTAAGTGCCAATGAAAATGAAAATTCAAGAGAAAATTAACTGCCTATAAAAATCACTGGGGAGAAATGGGCTGTCAGCTAGATTGTATTGTCATTTCTTAATACTCAGCTCTCTATTTGGAATGAAAAGGAGTCCAATGTTACTAAAACTGGTCTTGGAAAAATCTTAGTACCTGTGCTAGTTTTTTGCATACCAGCCCCCTGCCTATGTCAGATCCATTCCCTGCTGTTCTCTGCCCTACCCTGGATGGCAAAACACTGACTCCTAAGCACACTACTACAAAGGCTCCTTGATGAATGGCCTTGGCCAATGGCAGACACCAACAGGAGATAGGAGGGTGGTGTGACAGAGAGGACAGGGCATTCTTTCCTACATCTTTCCTGCTTTGGGCTGTCTTCTGGCATTGAGTGCACCTCTCTACTATGGGAGGTCCTTCTGCATGGATCTATCTCTCATTGGGCTTCTCAGTGTTACTGTCTCTCTTGCCCCTTCAAGTCTTGGCATGATACTGCCTTCCTGTGTTGCTAGTTCCTAGGCAAAATTCCAACATGATTCTCTTCACCCAGCCTACTCCTCTGTAAATGGTCCCTTATGAAAGTCTCTTTCATCAAGTGAGATGGATTCTATTTCCCCATGGGAATTCAGTGAGACAGTTCTCCTCTGAGTCCTGAGAGGTAAACTTACTCCTGAACATCAAGTCGCCTGATTTCGCATCCTTAGACCTCCTTGCTCACACTCCTGGAGATGGGTTTCAACTGTGTAAGAAGATATGCTTGTTGATTGTAAATGTCCTACTGCAGTTCTGATGAATTCTACTCATCAGACTTCACCCTGACTCACCCTTACTGACATCTTACTGCTTTCAGTCATTTACATCTAATCACAGTACTACCTAGAATATGAAGCAGGCCTTGCTCTGGAGCTGATCTTATGCACAAGATGTTTGGGCAATGGTTGTCTAAAGGGGTGATGAGGGTGTTGTATTGGGGGCATCATTAATGAGAGTGGTGACAGACTGCCCAAGTAGAGAAAAAGTGTGTGATGAAATCTTTTTTTTAACCCACACTGATATTTGAAAATTTGTTTCAGTGATACTTGAGAGAAAGTAGAGAATGTTATTGCTGGAGGGAGTAGAATTCATGTAATCCAGTGACTTCACATTATAGATTAGAAAACAGAAGATCAGAGAGATTAGATGACTTAGTACAGAAGCAGAACTAGAACTCCAACTCGAAGTGTCTACATAACATCTTTTGTTAAATGAGATCTTAAATTGTGATCTCATATACTCACCATCTATTGAGTGGACAAAATAGTGTGCCAAAGTTTGCAGCAAAAACAATTGTTTTTCTCTTTGATCAACATAAATTAGGAACTGATTCTTATTTCAATTTTTGAATGCCAGAATTGCCATGGAATAGGAGATGAAACTTTAATTTCATAGTTGTGCTATGTTTCAGGATGGCTTCTCTTGAGGAAGGAAAGAAGAAAGAAGGGAGGGAGGGAGGTACTAGTTTATTTAAGACTAAATTTCCTGAGAAATCAAATGTCTATCCTACGTATATCCTCAATCTGCCAAGTAGACGTTGTTACTCACCCATGACAAAACACACTGAGTTTTCCTTGTTAAGACAAGGAAGCCCCTGGCTCTTTCAACGTGGTCTCAAAATACAAATAATTTTTCTGTCATCCTGAGTTTAAAGCCGTAAGTTCTCCTTTTCATTCGTTTAAGATTTCATGTCCATTTGTAGAAAGTTTAAACTTCCTTTCCATTATAACACATGACCCCTCAAAAGCTAAGCAATATCCTGTAGTGGTTAATTCATGGGTTTGGAAGCAGACAAGCCTGCATGTAGGTGTCCTCTCTGACATTTCTATTAATCACATGACTTTGGGAAAATACAAAGCCTCTCTGGCCTTAGTTGCCTGCCTTGGTAATAAAATGGGGGTGATAATAACAGTACTTAACTTTTAGGGATGTTGAAATTAGAAATTTAAAACTAAAGTCCTTAATACAATGCCTGGAGTATGGTATGTGTGCAATATAGGATAACTGTTATTAGTGGGAATAATTATTACTACAGTCTTCTCTCTTCTCACTTAATTTGCCAGTTAATTTAAAAAAAGCAAAACCTTTGCTGCATAAACTGTATTTCATTACAGAGATGGCATCTAGCTCAGAGGACTAATTGCTGATGGTTTAATGTAAATTTTATACTTCTACGCAAGTAATAATAGTAATTAAAAAGCAGAGTTGCCTGTTTAAATTTAACCTTTTTTTAATCATATCAAAAAAACAAAGGGTCCATTGAAAATGTTAGCAAGAGGAAATTACCTTTGCCTCCTGTGTGGCTATGGGAGATTTTTTTTGTTTTTTATTTTGTTTTTTTCCTGAAACTAATTCTATGGCTTACTTCATCTTGTATTAAAAATTTTAATGGTTAACAAGAAATTTTTTCAACAAGGCAAATACTGGCCTGGAAGATTAAAGTACAGATTTTCATAAATCAGACTGTTTTCTTTTTCACTTCTCCCTACATCCCAGTTAACCAAATAAAAGTTTTGATTCTTTTTTGTAAATGTTCAACATAATGTTTTAGTTTTGCACCTTAAACAAACTAGATAAACCCAATAGAAAGCATAACTAACCTGACTAAAGTCATTGCAAAAATAATTTCCCAATAGTTACCAGTTACTATGGAAGTTCAAGGAATCACTTTTGTGATCCCTTTTTAAAAATATAAATAGTACCTTCAATTGTTAGTCATAATGCTCAATGAAGACTATTTCATATATACTATGAATAACAGAACATTTTAAATTTTTTTGGTTGATGTTGATTTCATCATAAACAGTTTTAATTTGAGCTCCTAGAAGTTACATGTGTAACCTCTGACCAGATGTCCTCTTCCAGTTGTTCATATCACCAAGTACATCATTCTAAAGACTTCATATGAATCTCCCATTATGCATTTTTCAGTCCCAACTTTATCCTTGTTCCTATTTCAAGATTTGTACTGTCAGCATATAGGATCTTTATTAAGTATTGACATATTAGTCAGAAATACTCTTTTCCTTTGACGGTAAGTGTGGAATCATTATCAGTTGCTTTTAAATAAGAGTTAAACTGTCTCCTCAAGGTCAGCCAGTGGGGTTTGAATTCTTTCCATTACCCACAGTATCAGAAAGGATTAGGTTTCACTACTAGTAACGGAATATTCAAAGGTAGCTTAATGACGGAGAAATTTACTTTTTGAAAGCATCCAGGTAAGCATTTGCTGGCTTAGTTCAACACCTCTAGGATATGTCAGCCTAGATCTCTAAGATTCTCTATACTTTTTCCTCATGAGTCCAACATGAGTACTGAAGATACTGTAATAATTTTCACTTCCCCACAAAAATGTTTTATCAGAAATGCCACTGAATAATTTATACTTGTATCTCATTCGCCACCTTCATCTGCAAGAGAGGCAGGAAAATAAATTCTTTGTAAGAAAAAAGAAGGGAAGAATAGGTATTAGATTGCCAGCTACTGTTTCTGCCATCCCATTCAGTCTTCGTTGATGTTAATTTTTCTATCTATACCCATCTAGGGTATTAGAATTCTTACTTAAAATCATTTCCATAGTTGACAATTATTCTTGCATATTTGTTTTCTTTCTAAAACCTACTGCCCATTTTTACAAGCTTATGTTATCCTCAACATTTTCAAAAAACAAAATAAAATAGAATTTCAGTGAAGGAGAAGGACCAAACATGTGGCTTAGCCACAAATGAGAAATAACCTGGCAAGGGGACCACATGCATCCACTATATTGGATAATCTGTGTGCAGTGGCACATGAGTGACTAATGCAGATAAACAACAGATTGCTTTTCCAGAGCCCTCAAAAATCTCCTCAGGGTTGGAGGGGACAATTGCAATTGTTTGCATCTCTTGCCCCTTCAGCTTTGATTTGACCCTGCATTTCATGTATTTTTGATTAGCTTGGCTTTTGTGTGTCTGGTAAAGTGGGCTGTAATTCCTGAGCTTGAAAGAGTGATTGGATCTCTCCTGAGTTGTTAAATTCAAGCCAGTGAATCTACATATCCATGAAAAAGCCTGAACTAATTCCACAATAACAACCAAAATATTTAAATAATTTCCAAGTGTCAGAGAACATCATATACTTGGAAATTCACTGTTAAAATATGATTGGGGAAGTCCGGGTAAAAATGAGAAATAGATCATTAGAATCAGGAAAACTGAACTGCTAGGTTATAATTTAGATGTGGCATTTGCCATCCTAGCTTTATATACCCTGAGAGCTATGTGTAAGGCTGATAATGTGATAGGTCGAACACTTCCCTCACTTGATAATTTTTAGCTTTTAAAATCTATAGCAGTTGGAGCTCTTGTTTGACTGTCAGTGTCCTGATACGTGTAAACAATAAACTACCCTGTAATGAGGCTTACAGTTCCATGCTTTATGGGAGATTTTAGAGATTTAAAACCATGTTCCCCCAGCTTCACCTTTCATTGACCTGCCTTTGGATATCTCTCTCTGACTTCCACAAAGTAAGAAAATCATGTTCTTTTCTACCTAGAGTCTTTTGTCAAGCTACGAGTCATCTGTTCAATAGATTAACGCTGCTCAATAAACACCATGTTGCTTACAAAGACACCATTCCTGCTGCTGAGAAGCTCTCAGTGAGGAAATGCCACTGGTTTTCTTTCCAGCAGACACATGACTCTAGACCTCTCAGTAGCCTGGACTCTTTAGGTTAAAACTTTTTGAGACTGCAGTTATGCTTTTTAGTTAGAAAAGTTAGTTATCACCAAAAGCTAATGTGGTTTAAACTGACTTTAGCACATAAGATGCCCAATATCATTAGCCATCAGGAAAATGCAAATTAAATCCATAATAAGAGACTTTGGTTTCTGGTCTGGCATCTAATGAGTTTAGAATCTGTTACTTTATCCTAACAGTGGGTAAAAAGTTGAACAACTGAAAAATCAACAATTCTTACTAAAGCTGCCAAAGAAGTGAGATCACAGGAACAACTGTGCCCCACCCCAATACTGGAAAGACAGACAGGCAGATACAGAGAATTACAGCTTATTGGCACAGATATCCACGAGCAGAAATCTCCCCGGGAATCAGTGCCTCTGTAGGAAAACCTGAACTGTAATCGACAAATCGCTGGAGCTCACTGTGGACGAGGGGGAGCACTAAAATCTCCAGCCCAACACCGTTAGACAGGGGCACCAACATTTGTGAGTTTTACTTCCAGGAACTCTACCATGTTTCACTGTGGATCCTGGAGGAAAGTCCCCTCATGCTTCTGGCTGGAAAAGGGGAAAAGTCACCATTTTGAAATAGCCAGAGCATTCTGTCCTTAACAGGGCCTGTCCTTAGGAGAAACAGTGTTTTCAGAGTCTGACCTGCTGGGGCTTTATCAGAGCCTGTAGAACTCCAGAGGATAGCTAGATGATTTAGGGGTATGGCAGTGACTTTTTAGACACAAAAACATGATCCATGAAAGAAATAATTGATAAACTAGACTTTAATAAATTTAAAAAGTCTGCTCTGTGGAAGGCAATGTCAAGGGATTGAGAAAATAAGCCACAGACTGGTAGAAAAAATTTCCAAAATACACACCTGAAAATAATTTTTATCCCCCAAATACCAAAAACTCTTAAAACTCGACAATAAGAAAACAAACAAGTAGATTTTTAAAAGGGACAAAACTCCCTGTATAGCCTCCTCACCAAAGGAGACATATAGATGGCAAATAAGCATATGAAATGATGCTCCACATTATATATCATTAGGTAAATTCAAATTAAAACAATCATAAGATACCACAACATACCTATTAGAATGGCCCAAATCCAAACCACTGACAAACAAATGCTGGTGAAGATGGGGAGCAACAGGAACTCTCATTTGTTGCTGATGTGAGTGCAAAATGATCCAGCCACTGTGGAAGACAATTGGGCAGTTTCTTACCATACGATCCAGCAATCTCACTCACGGATATTGTTCAAAATGCATTGAAAAACGTCTACACAAAAACCTGCACATAAATATTTATAACAGCTTTATCCATACGTGCCAAAGCCTGCAAAGAACCAAGAAGTCCTCCAGTAGGTGAATGGACAGAAACATCTAGGTAACAGAATATTATTTAGCACTAAAAAGAAATAAACTGTCAAGCCATGATAAGACACGGGAGACACTTAAAATGCAAATTTCTAAGTAAAAGAAGCCAAAATAAAAAGGCTACATACCATATGATTCCAATCATGTGACATGCTGGAAAAGGCAAAACTATAGAGATGGTGAACAGATTATTGGTTGCCAAGGGTTAGAGAAAGAAAGGGACGAATAGGTGGCACACAGAGAATGTTTATGGCAGTGAAACTATTTTGTATGATACTACTATAGTGTAGAACACTATACACTTGTCAAAACCATGGAGTGTGCACCACCAGTAATGAACCCCAAAGTAATCTATGGACTTTAGGCGATATGATGTGTCAGTGTAGGTTTGTCACTTGTGACAAATGTATGGTGTGGTGTGGAATGCTCATAGTGGGTGAAGTTGTGCATATGCAGAGACAATGGGTATATGGAAATTCCAGACTTTGTGCTTAATTTGGCTGTGAATGTAAAACTGTTCTAAAAAAATTAAGTTTATTAATTTAAAAAAAAAAAACCATGGCAAGCTATCCATACACACCTATCAGAATGGCTAAAATAATGACAACACTACACGCTGGCAAGAATGTGGAAAAACTAAATTATTCATACATTGCTGATGAGAATGTAAAATGATACAGCCATTCAGGAAAACAGTTTGGCACTTATTTAATAAACTAAACATGCAACTACCATACAATCCAACAGTTGTCCTTCATCCTCTGGGCTGTTTATCCCAGAAAAATAGACTTCTGTTCACACAAAAACCTATACACAAATGTTTACAGTAGCTTTCTTCATAACAGCCCCAAACTGGAACAGCTCAGATGTCCTTCAATGGATGATTAAATGTTAAACATTACTGTGGTAGATAAATACCATGGAATACTACTCAGTAAGAGAACTGATAATAAACTATTGATACGAGCAATAATCTGGCTGAATATCCAGAGAATTATGCAGAGTGAAAAAGTCTATCTCCAAAGTTTACATCCTGCATAATTCCATTTATATACCATTCATGAAGGGACAAAACATAGAAATGGAGAACAAACTAGTGGTTGCCACAGTTGAAGGAAGATGAGGGCATGAGGGAGGAGGATGTGACTATAAAAGGAAGCTAGGAGGAATTGATGGAAACGTTTGGTATCTTGACTGTATCAGCATCACGATCCAGTTGCGATAATGTACCAGTTTTGTAAGATGTTACCATGGTTGGGAGGTGGATACTAGGGAGAGGGTTCACAGGATCTCTCTGTATTGTTACAACTGCAGGTGAATCTATAATTGTACTAAAACAAGAAGGTTGAAAATTTAAAAATGTAAAACTAAAATACACTTGATGATTTTTTCTTGAAAAAACAAACAAAAACCCCACAACATTCCTCAGAAGCTATTTAGCTTTTAAAATTTTTCTAGCCAAAAAGCTAAAGACTTTCCTATGTGAATATTTAAAGAGACTGGTCATCTGAATAGAGAGAAAGCAAGATGAGGGAGATGAAAAAAGATGGAATGCATGTCTCGTTGAATAAATGATAGTCCATGCAGGTAATCAGTGCATCTATTGTCAAATCAGTTATAGAAAAATAGTTTCTAAGTGGGAAAATGAGTGCTTTGTATTAATATGTTAACACACAAGTAGAAACATATAGATGTTGTAAAATATATATTCATATTCAAGAATTCATTCAACAAACCTTGCATATTCAAAAAAAAGTGCACCAAGCATGTCTGTGCAAGGCATTGGGTATAGAACAATGAGCAGAAAAGCTGTCACAGTATCTGCCCTCATGGAACTCACGGTCTATTGGATGTGTGGATTTCCTGTTCTTCTCTTTCCTTTAACATACTTACATTTAATTTTTCACTAAATATTTTCTGAGCATTGAGTCTATGCTCAGTGCTCTGAAAGGTTTCATGTGGGATTCAAAGGTCATGTTTTATATAGTTTGTGACCTTAAATTGATCATAATTTGGGTGGAGCGACAAGATTCATGAACACAAAATAAAAATCAAAGAAAAGTAGAATATAGGGCATATGCCTGCTTTGCTAGATAAGGTTTCAAATCTGAGATATCATGTTGCGTGGGTGTGGGGGATGCTTAGCCCTGCTGAGGGTGCCCAGACACCGCACACACAAGCCAGGAGCAGCAAAGGGAAACGGTCTCCCATGGCTGGCCCTGTGTAGCCAACACTTCACTCTTTCTTCAAAACTAATTTTACTGTTTGAACATGCTTGCTGTGACTCCTTCCCTCCTAGCTGACACCAGTGTTTGACTTCAATGTAGTCTGTGCACTTTTTGAGTTGGAATTGCCTGAGGCTGAGCCCAGTTTCCTTGTGATATTCTTGTGTAAAAGTGTTTGACTTTGTGTGTGTGTGTGTGTGTGTTTGTGCTAGGGACACCACTGAGTGCATTAAAGCCCTCTCAGTAAGTAGACCTCAGGACAGCCCTGGAATTCTTTTTCCAGCCCTGAGTCTCTGATGGCTGATAAAGACATTCCCGAAAGCAGTTATGACAGCCTGGAGAAGCACAGGCTGTGGAAATGATGTGTGTCCACAGTGGCGTATGAAAGAGGAGTCTTTCATTCAAGAGAGCAGAAAATGGCACGTGTAGGAATGACTGTAGGACACCCTGCTGACAATGCCATTAAATAAGCTCCGTGTAGACTTTCCAAAGTAGAGCATTACTGCTTGGCACCGCCACCACTATACATTGGAGAGAGAAAAATGACTTTTCATTATACAGTTTCTATGTATCCTTTTTATTTAGGGGACTAACAGACACTTGCCTCCACCTCTGTTAAGCATTTTGCGAACTAAGGCCTTTCTCTGACCAGACAGAGACACAGTTCTACTGGCTCTCAGGACCCTAAGCCCTTCTACATACCTCCACAACTCAAAATTCCATGAGGACTCTAATTTTTTGGACATTGTTCAGTGAATGGGGGGAAACTGTTTGCAGTGAGTCTCATTCAGCAACTCAGGGAGAACCTTCTGTGTTCTGTTTTGTCCTAGTCTGTGGAATAAGCCTTAATAAAATTCACATGCCTAAGGCCTGTGGTTGCCTGTGAAACTATTTCATCCAACAATGAAATGTTTAGGTTGGCTGACGTGAACTACCAGCTGGCTAAACACTGGTGAAACTGGGTGTATTGAAATGGCGTCATTAGTAGAGGTTGGCATACAGTTTGTGGAGATACAGCCACTGTAGCAGGACTGTGTCCAGCAGAGAATGGGAAACACTGTAAGAGAGAAGGTGAAACCTCCAGCTTACAGTATTTATAAAGTGCTTTGCAATTGCAAATGGACTTTCTAAAGAGTCATTTTTCTCCCTTTTGAAAGTTTACTTGTATATCCAACATCGTGATACCCTAATACAAAAGTAAAATATAAAAGTAAAATAGTCCTCTAAGGAAACAATGGTGGTTTGTTAGGGGCCCCAGACCAAATTTCCCAAGAGACTACTTACTGTTATTGTTTAAGTCATATTGACCTGGGGCTCAGTAAATGCAATCTTAGCAGCAGTCTTTCTTCTTTCTGTGTGTTAGCTGTCTCCCATGACAAGCCTTTAGGGTAACCAAAAAATGTACATTGAAAACTCTCATTGTTTGTTTTTCCTGAAGTTCCCTATAAAATGTCAGTATCTTTGAAGGAGTTCTCCTTGAATTGAACTCCTGAGGTTGGAGATTTACCAGGTTGATTTAGGAGTTTGAAATCCTGGAGTGTTTCCATAAAACGAGGATTTACAGTTCATAAATATAATGACAAAAGTGTGAAGATACATTTTTTTGTTCTTGAAAAACTATTGGAACAAAGGTACTTTTCATAAAAAGCTCCAGGGCTGCCCTTTCCTTCAGACAGAAGTCGATTCTGGCTCCATGAAGTGGCTTTTTCTTGCCATTTGTTTAAGATGGTCTCCCTCCCTGCTTCGTGGGGAGCCACTTCCTCTCAAACGTGTACAGATGAAGAGAGGAATTGAACACTGGGGCATTTAACCAGTGATGAGCAAAAAGAAATGGAAAGAAAACATGTTGCAAGTTGGGCATAATCCTCCTGTGTGTCTCGTCCCTGCCTGGGTGCAGCTTCCAGATCATTACAGTCTGGTTTTCACATTTATTCGCAGACAGGTAGTGACATTCTTTCTTGCGTATGACAGCAAATGACCTGGTTATTAATTGACATTAAATTGGCTCTTATGACTGTCTGTTTGGTGAAAGAAAAACATGCCATTCCCCGGCCTTCTACAATGGTATGGGGAACAAGAAAGAAATTGTGTCACTAATGGAGCTTCTCGGTAGGTGATAGAAGTAGTATGAGACTAGCAGTTGCATAGCCCTGCTGAAAAAGACCTGGGTTCAATAAGAGAGGTGGATTCATGAGTCTGGGGAAAATCTCTGGACTTTCTTTCAGTTTAGTTGCAAATTGAATTGACATGATTTCCAAACTCAGGATGACTGTTGGAGCTTACCTTGAGGTTAAAGAAAGAGCAACCTTCTTCTTTATCCCAATTTGCTTACTTTATCCCAGTTCTTAGAAAGGGAGAATCGTGGTTCTGTTTTTCTCTGGTTAAACATTCTACTCGATACATTTCTACTCGCCCAGGAGGAGGGAAGGGGTGTTGTGCTTGCTCCCTGCCCCCTTGATGTTGATATTTGAGTTGTGATTGGAAACAACTTGATACGGTGAAAAGAGCACTAAACCATGCTCTTTGTGTCAGAGGAACTATCATCTGGTCCTGAATTCACCACTGACAATAATTTACCATCCTCCAAATTGGGACACTTTGAGGGTGAAAGGGGTTGCTATTAATACATCAGAACAACAGTCATAAACCAAGTCTGTCTTCGAAAACTAGTATGTGTGGTCATTCTACTGCTTACAGTCTGTTTGGGCAAAATAACCCACCTCCTTAAAGTTATAGTTCCTCATCTGTAAAATGGAAATAGTCTTATTTCATAGGATGACTGTAGGGACAATGAAATATATATGCAAGTTCTTTGTGAACTATGAACTAGGAAACCATATCCAGTGCAGGGAAAATCATAATGAATTATATCAGCTGTAGCTGGAGAAAACGCTCAAAGAAATGCCAGTGTATTTCTCCTTGGACAGGAGCAGAGATCTGAAAGCAGCATTTGTGGCAGTTACCCTAGATGAGATATGGTATCTAGGTTTCTTAAGGAATATTGAAGAAGGAACCAAAGTAGGATGGGCTGTTTTTGAGAGTCTTTTCCTTTAAACCAATATAATTTTTAAGAAGTACTAGGACCTAATGTGAGAGGAGGACTGTGTTTGGGGAAGTGTTAGGAACTGTTGTGGATCCTGATGACAAAGTTAAATAAGCCTGTATCTGTGTATATATTCAGAATCTGACCTGAAATACAAAGGTCTGGCATTTTGGAGAATAACTGTTATTAAGTTGCTGCAGCCCTGGAGATTAAAACTCAAGGACTCTTAGTCCTTCTCCTGTCATAATTTGATGTTTTTTGGCCTAACTTTGCTGATCAACCTCAGGCCCTCTACCCCACCATGCGTTTTACAGGGTTAGAAGGAATCAGGATGACTTTTGTAGAGCTCCTGCCACCACACTGCTGACTGTGTTCATGGTCCATGTAGCCCAACCTGCCCCCCAACCCAGCCATCTGCTCAGCCTACTGGCCATAGTTCTCCATTAAGCAACTGGAGGCCAGTCATTAACAAACACCTTCTGTTGGCTTACAGGACCATGACCAAGAAACTTCAATTGGCAGTTTGAGGTCACACGAGAGAATTGACTTTACTATGTTTTATGTAAGAAATTTAATTCATAGGCACTACCATGTAAGCACTATATAGAGGTTGATTACATGTAAATAATGCAGGGTCCTTGGGCAGATATACTCAGAACGGCTCTTTGGCCAAATAAGGGTTTCTAGCTCTGTAAGTATCTCTTTAAATCATCCAGCAAATATTTTGGAACATCTTCTAAGTTGTAAGAGCTAGTTAGGTGATCGACGTAAATTTGTGTTCTGTCTCCATTGAATAGAGTTGGGTGCTGGGAGGCTACTGCCCATTCAGGATTTCCAACACAACGGGTACAGGAGGAAACTAGTTTCTAGTTCTTGACAGTGAAACATGAATAGAAATGGAGGTACCTTCCACCAGTCTCATCTCCATAAACTGGTTGAATCTGAAGGTTTCCAAGATCCTAGAGGAGGGAGGGTCCCTGAGGTAAAAAGAGCCTGGGACCCTGAATAACCATGTGGAAAGCCACTAGCTAAGGAAATTAATGCGAGTGAGAAATATAACTCTATTGAGAGGTTCTCTGTAGGAGAAGCTAGTGTGATCTTCAGTAATACACATAGGCATGGGGATTTTATTTATAATTTACTTTATTTCACAAAATATTTGAGATAACCTACAAGAATGCAAAAATTTGAATAAAAAATAAAAATGGGAAAATATAAATTAGATCATAAGGGCCAAATCAGTGGCAATTTAGAACAGAAATACTCAACTGAGCCACAAATTTGGCTCTTGAATTCCTAGAAACCAAAGTAATACTAAAAATAAATTTTTAAAATTACATGATTTATACTGTCCATAAGAGGAGAGCATACTAATTTCTGACACAAAGCAAAAAATTTCCTGATGTTTCAATTTGAAAAAAAATACGAATTTTATGGAGTGTCATATAGAGAATACTAAAGAATAGTGAACAATGTCTTCAGCTATGTATCTTAGTAGATATAAACTGTGGCATTTGTAGAGACATTTCTTGTAAGCTATTGGCATCCACCACAAGGTAACTTGTCAGTGTAATTTGGCAGTGATGGCTAGTTGCAGAGATAAGTAAGAAAGGTACCTCAAACTAGAGAAACCCATTCTCCAGTGGGAAAGAAAGACAGGTTGCACAGTAAATGTCAACATGCAGTAATAAGTACTGGGAGAAAAGAAGTATTAAGCAGCATGTTCTGGACGGTTCTATAAAGTATTTTTCCTTTCCCAAATTCTCTAAAGAAAGACAGCCCTGTTTTTCTTGATTTTATTTAACAACATACATTTTCCAAGATAAGAATGAGGGACTTTCTAGATATGTGAGTTACTCCTGAGACTAACTGATTGCAGTCTCTGGAAGCAGCACAGAGGAGGGGTAGGTCTCAGAGACTGCAGAAAGGACATAGGCTTTGGATCACATAGCCCTGGGGTAAAATTCCAGCTCTCACCTTTATCAGCTACGTAACATGGGACAAGATACTTCACATCTCTCAGTTGTATTTTTCCAAAATGAGACAATACCTGCCTCAAAGATAACGTATATGAAGAGTATAATATTCATCCAATCACAAGGATAACCAATCATCTGAAACACTACTCTAAGTAAGATAAGAAAGCACAAAACCAAGCTTTACTTAAATATTTTCCTCAAATCCTATTTTCAACTCCCTTTTAGAATCAAGAAGTGACTGGGAAAAAAAAAAGAGCTTATTTCTTGAATCTCTGCATTAATCCTTTGGTCAGTTCAAGTCCAACAGTGTTCGTCGAAGTCTGTTCTTCAGATGACTCATATGAAACTCCTCAGAAGGTGCTTGTTGACACTAGCTCTTGGGTTTCACGCTCTCTTACTAAATCAGAATGTTCAGGGGCAGGAAACCAGCATTTCAAACAAATTCTCAAGGTAATTGTTAAGTACACTGAAGTTGGAGGACCATTGCCTTAAACCATCTGGATTCGAACTACTTTAGTGGGAACGAATACTTGCAAAAATGTTTCTTACCAAAGAGGGGTCATTTTATTCACCAAACTGTTTTTATGAAGGCAGGGACATTCTTTTCCCATATTGTTTTAATTGGTATTAAATATAGAAAATAGAACATAAGCAATACAAGGCTAAGCAGTCATGAAAAGAGTTGATGATTGCAAACAACTGAATTTTCAAAAATAGTAATCTGATGCGTAGGCATATGTAGAGATTATTGTACATAAACAATCCTTATAAATTGATATAATTAGCTTTACTTTTATGCAGCCACATTTTTAGCCTTTCTTCTTTCTTTGGTAATTCTCCAGCGTCCATTAGAAGCAGCAACGTAGGCTGTTGTTCTTGATATCACTTACGGTTAAGTCTTACACTATACACTTCTGGTTATACTCAGTTACTAGATGAGAAAACCAGTCATTGGGAAGAGAATTTTTAAGACTTGAAGCTGAAGCTGAAAAAAGTCACTGTATATCTCAACCACTCCACTGCCCCCAGCTGCTTCAACCAACTTCTGATCACTCCTGTATTTACTAACAGAGTTATTTCAGAAATGAAGTCATCACCCTTTCTGAGCTATTCTTCTCTATGACCTTACCACTTGATGATCAAGTCTGATAAGTCCAATGCTGAATTATATAGAAGAATTAGTGTTTCTTGTCAGAAAATGTACATGTGAGAAAACAATGGAACAGCATTTATAAAGTGCTACAGTAAAATATTTCAACCTAGAATTCTATACCCACTAAAAATAGCTTTCAGAAATGAAGACAAATTATAATAGCCAAGATAAGGAAACAACCTAAGTAGCCATCAATGGATGAATGGATAAAGAAAATGTGGTACCGCATGTAGATACAGAGAACAGAGTAGTGCTGAGGGGAAGGAGTGATAGAGGGTGGGAGAAGTGGGTAAAGGGGGTCAACTGTATAGTGATGAATGGAAACTAAATCTTTGGTGGTGAGCACACTGTAGTGTATATGGAAGTAGACATATAACATTGTACATGAAACTTATATAATGTTGTAAACCATCATTACCTCAATAAAAATAAACTCTAAAAAAGAATAAGTGATATATATGCATGTATATGTATATATATATAATTCAGCAATAGAAAATAATGAAATCTTATTCTTTGTGACAACATGGATGGACCTCAAGGGCATTAGGTGAAATGAAATAAGTCAGAGAAAGATAAATTAAAAAACAAATACCATATGATCTCACTTATATGTAGAATCTGAAAAAAAACTCATAAATACAGAATAGATTAATAGATTGATGGTTGTCAAAGGCACTGATGGGGAGTGGGCAAAATGGGGGAAGAGGGTCAAAGGTACAAACTTCCAATTACAAAATAAATTTGTCATG
The DNA here is from genome assembly GCF_036321535.1 of Camelus dromedarius. Lineage (NCBI taxonomy): Eukaryota > Metazoa > Chordata > Mammalia > Artiodactyla > Camelidae > Camelus > Camelus dromedarius. The sequence goes on from NC_087438.1 coordinate 55,029,500, forward strand.
GGAATTTAATATACAACATGTTTAATAATTAATAATTAATTATTAATAATTAAATATTAATAATTAATAATTATTACAACATGGTTAATAATACTTAGAGTAAATACTTAGAGTAAATCTTAAAAGTTCTCATCACAAGAAAAAGGAAAAATTCCGTAACTATGCATATTAACTAGACTTATTGTGGTGATCATTTTGCAATAAATACAAGTATTTAATCATTATGTTGTACTCCTTAAACTATTATAATGTTGTAGGTCAATTATACTCCAATTAAAAACAAAACAAAAATGAAGAAAAAAGACTTTTCAGACCAACCAAACCTGAGAAAATTCATAGCCAGCAGCATTAAGAAATGTTACGGGAAGTCTTTTCAGATAGAAAGAAAATGATTCCATAGGGAAATGTGAATCTTACAAGGAGAAAAGTATAGCAGAAATAGTAACTATGTATATATGTTTAAAAAATAGTTGCTTTTCATTTTTAAATCTGGTTAAAAGGTAATTGACTATATAAAGCAAAAATAAGAACAATGTTTTGCAGGGTTTATAACATACAGAGAATTAAAATATAGGCCAACACTAGAATAAACAAAAAGAGGGGGAAATGGAGGTATACTGTTGTTTCTCACAGTATACATAAATTGATAAAACATTCTTGGAAGGTAGACTGTAATATGTTAAAAATGTATACTGTAAAGCTTAGAGCAACTACTAAAACAATACAACAAAAAGTTACAACTGAAACAGTCAGCAAAAGAAGTCAGTAATACCATAAAAATATTCAATACAAAGGAAGACAGAAGTAAGTGGAAAAAAGGAACCAGACAAGTTATGGGATAAATAAATATCAAAAACAAAGATGATAAATTAAAACTTAACCATATTGATAGTTATATTAAATGAAAATGACCCATAATCCCCTATTAAAGGGAAGAGAATGTCATTTTGGATAAAAAAAAATTCAATGATATGCTATCTAAAATAATTCTACTTTATATAGAAAGACAGATAGTTTAAAAGTAAAAGATGGAAAAAGACTTGTCAGGCAAACATTATTTTAAAAAATTAAAAACAAAAGCTCAGAATGGCTATATTAGACAAAACAGTTCAGAACAGGAAATATACCAATGATAAATAGGAACATTTTATCATAAAGACAAGTCAATACATCAAGAAGAAATAACAGTCCTAAATGTACATATACCTAATGAAAGAACATCAAATTTCACGAACTAAAACCTGAAACTACTGAAAACAGAAATAGACAAATCCCATTTATAGTTGGAAATTTCAACTTTCTTTTCCTAGTAATTTGATAGGACAAAAAGAAAAATTAAATAAGGCAAGGGAAAACTTGAACAAGACAACCAGTTTGACCTAATGATTGTGGTATACCCCACCCTAAAAAAAACCACACACACATTCTTTCCCAGTACACATGGAACATTTCATAATCCAAATCTCAACAAATTTAAAAGGATTAAATTGTACAGAGTACATTCTCTAACTACAGTGAAATTAAGTAATTATTAATAGAAAGATAATATGAAAAAATCAGTAACAGTAAATATGAAAAAAACAGTAAAATATGTTTTGTTCTTGGGTTGGATTAGGAAAAATATAGCTATAAAAGACATTTTTGGCAAAATAGTAGCTATACAATAGCTAAAAACAAGTGACATTATAAGTGCAATTTGAATATGAATTATGACTTACATAACAGTGTTATATGAATATTAAATTTCCTGATTTTCATAACTTCACGGTGGTCATATAAGAGAATGTCTTTGCTTTTAGAAAGTATACACTAAAATATTTAGAGGTAAAGGGACATAATATTTTCAGCCTACTCCCAAATGGTTTAGAAATAGTATGGATACAGAAGGAGAAAATCATAAAGCAATATATATAATTTGTGAATCTGGATAAGAAATATTTGGGGGTTCTTTGTAATAGTATATTACAACTTTTGTGTAAGCTTTGAACTCTACCAAAATAAAATGTTGTAAAAAATAATAAACTGGCTTAAAAGGGTCTGGGTTTCTTATAGATTCATCTTTCATTCTCTTAATAACTTGACAGCCATCAATTGAAAATCTGCCATGTGCCAGGTAGGGATCTAAGCTCAATTGGCTCTACAGAAACAAAGCTCATTATATTGTTTCTAATGTCAAGAAGTTCACTACCTAATAAATACAGAACTGGGATAAGTGATGTAGCAGAGTTGGTTCAGGACAACACATGAGACATAAGAGGCACCAATGCAGGGAGACATCTGGGAAGAAATGACCTTTGTGGAGCTTGGAAAGTTCAGTGGGGGTTAACCAGATGCAGAAGACTTCCAGGCAGAAGGCACAGATACAAAGGAATGAGTTCAAGTTGAAATGAATGTGTTCAAAGATCTGCAAGTTGGTTTGTTATGAATGGTTGGGTAGAGGTGAGTGGAAGGGAAGTGAAACATGAGCCCAGAGAATGGCGAGGGTCAAATTCTGAGCATCCTCAATGCCATGTTAAAGATCTTTTCCTTGTTTCCTGAATGTGACATTTTTGGAAGATACTCAAGTGGAGATGTTCTTCAAAACAGAAAAGGCTGTGGCTCAGGAGGATAGTGTTGAGTCGGAAATAGACTTTTGTAAAACATCAAAGTACAGGGGTCATTGAAGCCATGGGGGTGGCTGAGCTCACCAAGAGAGAGGGAGGTGGAGCATGAAGAGAAAAGGATAATGAAAAACTCCTGAGATGATCAACATGTACAGGACACTAGGAGGGAAAGGATGCAAATTCAGAAAGAGACCAAAAAGTTGGCAGGAAACCAGGAGAGAATGAGACTGCAGAAACCAATAAAAAATAAGGGGGAGGGTGATGGATTTCAACATCAACAACACAAATCCACAAAGCCTTGTATTAACACTTTCATTCCCAGATGAAAACCCCACATGTAGTATCTGAACTAAAAATTCATTTTCTCAGTCTTTTACGCATTCCCTGCAATAGGATTGACGGAGCTATATGAATCAGCGGGTCAGCTGCCTGGCTCCGCTGTTTATAGATCTTCATCAGGAAAAGCAAAGGACTGGACCAGCTGATTTCCAAAGCCTTTCCTGCTTTAACTCTCTATATTACAGATGCTTGCTCAGGAGCCAGAACTCAGACTTTTCTCTGTTTAATGGAAAACAAAGTTACATGTGTTTCATCTATACTGTGACGTGGCAGGAACTGCAGCTGGATGGGACTTATTTCCAAAGAGGGCAAAGGCAAGGCTTGGGAAACATATTCCAAATAATGCTAACAGCCTGCAGTCATGTGAAACTTCAGGAGTTAAAAGCAACAGACAAAAGGGGACTGCTATTTGCTAGGCCTGCTGGACCACATGGCTTCATTTACATCGTTACACTGGGCTGTGATGTGGGGCTGAGGTTAAAAGTTTAGTCTTCAGACAAAACAGGTGATTCAGATGTTGTCACACACAAAGGGCCCCGCCAGAGACTCTCACGCAAACCGTTTCTGGTTTTTACAAGAAAATTAGTTGTTCATCTACTTGAAAGTGTTTGTACACACATGTCAGGTGTGTGCGTTTCCTATCAGCTTTGCTCAGCAAAGAACTGCCGAAGACGTGCTTTGTGTAAACCCAGTGCTGATCGCTGCTGAGGAACAGAAAGACAAAAATGACACAGCCCCAGATCACAAAGAACTCCGCCACTAACAAGGGCAGACAGACACGGAAGTGTGTAAAATGGAATCGAGGCTCTGGCAGGGGTAAAAAAAAAAGAAGTCTTAGCTCACTGTGTTCCAAGACAGGCACAAACAGCACACCAAGTCTTGAGATGTGAGTTGTAACAACAGAAAGCCTAGGAAAGAAGAGATAGCATGCATTTGAATTTGGCTGTCAGCTAAAATACTCATTAGAAGTGATTCAGATTTACATAAAAACTGACATACAAGGCAGGTGAAATTCCATTTCCCTTGGCCCCCTTCCCAAGGGAAGGAAGAAGGCGATTCTAGAAGGACAAGGTAATTTGGTTGCCGTTGGGCTCTAATATTCTGGTCACCTGTGAGATTCTTCAACTCCCCTCTTGTTTATGCTGTTCATACTTGAAGGAGGATTCTGAAAAAAGGAAAACATCATGATTTAACAGTCACTTAAATAGCTCTCACTCTCACTATGCCAGGTACTGTTCTAGATGATTTACAGACATTATCTTGATGCTTCTAACAAACATGTGAAACCTTATTATTCCCCTTTTGCAGATATAAAAATTGAGACACAGGTAGATTAAATAATTTGCCACAGTTACATTTATTTCGTGCTATTCAAAGTTCTCAGAGGTGAAAATGGCTTACAATACCTTTAAGAAGGGAAGTGCAGGTCCTGGGAATGACATGATAGATGATTCAGTCCTCAGGCCCAGACCTTTGATGCCATCTTCAATGCCTTTCTTTCCACTTGGTGTGCACTCTTCAGAATCTGTTGCTCATTCCTAACAGTGTCCTTCGAAGAGCTGCTCTTAGTCCTGGGCCAGGGGGCCCCACCTCTGGATCCCATACCTCAGGGCCCCCTTCTGGTTCTTGGATCTGGCTGGGTTTCCTGGTGCCATTCTGGAGGGTGTTCCAAGCCTGATAGGAATCCTGGGTGATCCCTGTTTCTCCCTTCAGGGCATCCTTTGTTGTTCATTGAGGAAGTACAGGCCACGTCACCTCTAGCATCCTCTCCAATCTGACTACAGAGCACCTTTCCATCTCCACCTCTCAGATGTCAGCACACATTGTAGCAAAACTGAACTTCTGGATCGTCTTTAGCGTGTCTGTCCCTTTCTTATCTCCTCTTGTTTGCTTTTGATATTCCTGCCCCACTTTTGTCTCTCCCATGCCTCTCCTTTAAAATGATACCGAATCTTGAAGGTCTCAAGTGCCTCCCCTTCCCTAAGCCTTAAATCCGATGTCATAGCTCCTTCTTTTTATCTACTATGCTTATTTATAAAGCTATATATACCTCTTTTGTAGATTTTTTTTATTTTGGTCTCTTTGGAAGCTGACTTAAATGGCATGAAGACTAAGAGACCTGGCCAGGGTTAGGGTTCATATTGGCAGAAACATATTTTGACTGCTGCCAAACCTTGGCACTTAGATGTTGAGTTTTATTAAAGAAACTTGCAGACATTAAAGAGACTCTTCAGCCTGCTTTTAAGTGGAAGCAAGTAACAAGAGTAAGCCTGCAGTTCTCAGGATGAAAAGCCAGGATGCTATTTTGAGTAAAAACTAAGAACAAAAACAATCTAAACCAAGATGGTCTAGAAATCTTATTAAACACCATGCATCCAACAAAGACATTTTTTTTCCTTTTGGAAATAGAGTAAGAGCAAAGCAGATTTCTGTTTACTGCCTTTGTTGTCTTAAAAAAGCAGATTCTGCCAAAACTATGGCAGTCGTGCAGATCTTGGCATCTGTGATCTCTAACAGGTTTCAGATTTCCACAAACGACTGAAAAATCACATGTCAGCAAGTGAAAGGGGCAAGGGGAAATGCTGATAGGGAGAAAGTTAGGTTTATGTGCTCTTGAAATGCTAAGGAAAAAATATGCAAAACACGAATCAGAGTCTTCCATCTTTCATCTTCTCTTTATGACAATGATTAAGCTCATAATGTCTTGCAGAGACTTGGGCAAAGAAAACAAACTGGAAAATCAGTTCAGCAAATGACAAACATGCCATGGGCGTGGATGAGACTGAGAACCAGCATCAGCGAGAACATGGTATTTAGGTAACATTGTCCCTGGATTGGTAAACTTAGATCCGTTTTATTTTAGTCTAAAACACATGGAGACACAGATGTGGATGTGAAGGCACAGATGTGATTAGAACAGGCAGCTTGGTGACAAAACCTCGGATACCTCCGATTTCATCTGGGTCTTGCCCACCTATCACAGAGAAGGAAAGGACACTCCAGAATGGTGAAATGGCTTGCTCCAGTGACAGGCTAGCTGGTGACGGGACCACAAGTAGTAATCCAGGTCTCTTGATTCCTCGTGCTCTGTTTGTTCTTCATCTTGCCTCTCCTTTTGAATTCCTTTCCAGTCAGCTCTAAAGTCATGTTATAGCCTAAGATCCTATAGGTGTCTTACTGTCAAAGACAAACAATTAGAAAATAGATCAAAGTTGTATTTTCACTTCTGTTATGAGGGAAGCCAATCTGATGGCTTAAGGAAGCCCTTATTTCAATGACATACCAGATCGTGTGTGATGGGTCATTTGGGGCTGATGTGTCTTTGATTTATCACGAGCTCAGCTGAACTGCCAGCTACAATAGAAATATACATAGGAGAATATTTTTATGCTTTGCAGACTTTAGAATGTCTGTGTGTGTGTATACACACACACACACACATATATATAACATATACACATACATATATATAATTTACATATAAAAGGTATTTGCTTTATTTCCGCTGATTTGTGGAAGTCAGGACCTGCTGAAATTGAAAATTGAAATTTTCCTGAAATTGGTAGTCACTGGTGGGTGCCTGGAAATAAAATTGCTATTTAGATAAATGTCTCTGGGACATGGACTAAGAGGATGTGGAAAGAGCCAGGAAGTACAGGCCAGATTTTGATCAACTAGCTAATTTGAGTTTTCCAGGTAAATATGTACCTGAATTTTTTTAAAAAAAGGTAATTTAACATTGTATTTGTTTGAAATAGCTCAGAAATTGATGTGTCACAGGAAAGCTTTCAGACCTATGCAAGTACACCAACTGCAAGAATTAGACTTCCTTTTAAAAAAGCAAGGGAGTGTTTATGTGGTTGAGTATAAACTGCAGATTTCAAAAACTATCACCCAAGGCATTTTAGTTCCCAACTTGAAAGCAGAATTGGAGGGAAGATATAAAACAGGGAGCACAAAGATGTCTCTGCTGCTCACTTGGCCCCTGGAGTCCAGCATGAGCTCCATACTGCAGCAAGCTCACATTCAGAGGGCCAGCCAAAGGCAGGGTGCTGCATTTTGTAGACAGCCAGGACTGTCCCACAGAGATCAGCTCCCATTAATACCAGCGCTTGGACCAAATAGCTCCATTTCAGAAGCCAACCCTAAAGCCCTCATTTCTGAACTGAGAGGTAATGTGTCTTTTTACTTATTTGCATCCCTGTTCTCCTGAAATGGCGGCAAATGGCCAAAACCCTGGTCAAGGATATCCACGTAATGCTGATTTCAAGCAGGCGCAGGTCCAGGAGGGGGTGGCTCATATGCATTTCTTTTGAAAACTAGGTTACAAATGTGACCTAATGCTAGCAGAGTCTGCAGCTCCCAGAGAGGAGGGAGCTGACAATCTGGTGCTGGTGATGAAGGCAACTTGCCATCCTGACAATTGCTCAATCAGCTCCCAGGACACATTCCTGCATCTAGTTTATTTTAGGAACCAGTAAGCTACACTAGAGGGCAGACTAACCTAGACATTTTTTTTCTTTCCCTTCCAGTTTAATCTATTGTGTTTGACAAGAACCATTAGAGAAATGTAGTCCTGCAACTGAATAAAATTGTGGCTGTTTCATTATCACTGATGGAGATCGTGCCTCTGCTGGTATTTCCTTATTGAACTTTGTAGTCAGGCCATTTCTGTCTTAAATGCTTAATCTAGATGAGATTTAAGGACAGTAGAAACAGCAAAAAGCCTGTGAGGACAGTGGATGGCATATGATTATTACAAGCTATGTTAATGAAAAACAAGCACCACTGTCAGAAGGAGGTAATGACCAAGTACAAACAGAAACCTTCTCCAAAGAGAGAGGATACATAAGAGACATCATCACAGTGAGATAAATTGGATTCGTAATGCCAATGTATGCCTAATAGGGTGCACTGCGATTTCTCATTTTTGAAACTATGAAATCTCATTTCCTTTTCTTTTGTGTGACTGTGAAGCAGTTTAGGGACAAAGAGGACAAGCTGAGTGGAAGTGGACAGTCCCAGGATAAACTCAGATGGTCCTATACCATCTCAGAGTCTTTAGCCCTTTCCATAATTTTAAGATACAGTGGAGAAGGGTGTAGAATTTTCAGACTGATAACTGGGCATAGATATTATGATGAAACTGTTCAAGTGACATGACTGTTCACTAGTCAGTCTTTGAATTAAGTCAACTAACAGGTATAAGAAATAAATATTTTTCATGGCTAGTGTATTAGTTAGGGCTGTCCAGAGAAACAGAACCAGTAGCAAATATATATATATAATATATATATATGTTAGTATACATATATGATATATATGATGATAACCAATAAAGACCCTAAGTTATCACAAAGCAAACATCACACACAGTCAAAATTGCCATTGAAAACCTTAAATCACCCTTGAAATGTAGTTTATAGAGTTTTACAACCCTGTTTAGTAATTCGTATAATATATGCTAAATGTATAATATATAGTATATAATAAAAATGTCTGTGTATAAAAGCAATGGCAAATATATATATATATATATATGTTAGTATACATGTACTATATATAATGGAATAACCAATAGGACATATTGTATATATGATAATAGGATAACCAATAGAAACTTTGTCTGTCTGTCTGTCTATCTATGTATCTATCTATCTATTCATCCAATTTATTCTAAGGAGAACTGACTCAATTATACAGGCTGAAAGGTCCAAAGATCTGCAGTCAGCAAGCTGAAGACCCAGGAGAACTGATAGTATAGCTCCAGTTCTGGTTTCTCATCCAGAAACCACCCTCAACAAACGCTCCCAGATATTGATATTTGGCCAACTCTCTGGGCACCCCATGCCCAGTCAAGTTAGTGCATAAAATCAACCAATGCAGCTAGTCTCTTATGTCATATTTATGTCATGCTTTCATCAACATCTCTTTTGGGCCTTACCACAAACCTATGAGCTAGGTAAGGCATTCTGTCATTAGCCTTTTCACAGGTGATGACTGTGACCAAAATTAATTATTAAGACGCTGAATGTTCTTCATGCCTTTTACAGATTATGAAAATGAGGCATAGAGAGATTTTGTAACTGGGTAAACACACAGTTGGTAATAGATCTTTCAACTCTTGGTCGTAAGCTCTTTCGACTACATTTCACATTTATTTCAAAGTCTAAACAATAGCTACAACCACCACCAAATCTCCAAAAGATGCATATTCTGACTTAGAAAAGAAAAATTTCCCTGGCCAGGCTTGTCCTATGTTACCACGTACGTAGTGTGCCTGAAATAGTCTTGAGGTACTAGACCAAATGTAACTTGACCTCAGTGGTAGTAGAGGTTAAAATGGGCAAGAAGTAAATGAAGTAAGTATGTTAGCATAAGTAATAATAAACTATAGGTACTGCCCTGGACCAAAGAATTCTTCCCACTAATGAATCAGATTTGTCAGATTTCTTATTGTTTGTTACTTTTCCCAGATAGCATTTTTGCCCGTCAAATATAACATTCCTGGGACACAGCACATTAAGTTTATAGGATGTTTTCTTTCAGTGACCAGAGCAACAGAGCACTTTGAGTGTGTGGCCTCTTATGGTGGCAGATGCTAAAAGGGGACAAAGAGCGCAGAAAGGGGGATGAAGTGCTGAACCAGACAGACTTTTTATTCTCTTTATTTTGTGTGTATAGAGTAGCCATCAAGACAAGAATGTTAACTCATGAATTCATGGAACTTCTTTCTTCACCTGTAAGTCCAAGTTCAGTGGAGTCACATCTTACTTAGGGATAAGACCTAAAGTTGTCACGTAAAGCAAACATCACCTACAGCCAACACCACCCTTGAAAGCCTTAAATCATCCTTGAAATGTAGTATATAGAGTTTTACAACCCTGTTTAGCAATCGGTATGCCTAAATGTATAATATATAGTATATTTCAACACTGTATAGTCAAATTTAAAATACAGTGTTTTACACACACAAAAATATGTATATTAAAATATGTATACACTCAGTGTGCCTGAAGCTCATGCTTGGAGGGAAGTGTTAACTATGGCTAACTGAAGCTCTCTTGTCCCACCTTCTCCAATTCCGTGGCTCAAGCTTACTTAGTGGAGTGGCAGATTGAGTTGCAATGTAATTTTTTTCTTTTAATATTTTATTTTGGCATAACTTCAGACTTACTGAAAAGTTTCAAGAACAGTACAAAGAATTCCCCAACTTTAACATTTTAACCACATTTGCTATATTTTTTCTCTCTCTCTCATGTATTTTTGCAGTATACTTTAAAAATTATTTTCCTTCATTTGTGCATATATTGTTAAATTCACATATTTCAAGTGTACAAGTGATGCAGCCTCACTTGAATTGCATCTCAGAGAAATTATGAGAGTGATGTAATTAATGTTGCTGGTGTGCATTAGATGCTGACAGAAAGGGTAAATCACAGCTGAGTGACATAAAAATATGCAAAATGTTGACCTGGCCAAGCAAAATGAATCCTAGCAACTGTAAAGAATAAAAAACAGACACTTCACTGTTGGTAAGAATGCTATTTGGGCTGAATTATGAAAATCTTCACTAAACCAGAAGAAGTCTGCTTTTTTGTAATTTGCATCACTAATGTGCTATTACACTTCCATGGTTTTTTTTTTTTTTTAACATACAGATGCAAGTGACATGTATGAACTCATGAATTATTCAAAGATCCACTGTGAGTTCTCACCTCTGATTTCCATTGTTCCTCAGCAGAAGAGATCAGCTTTTCATTACTGTCAGAACTGGAAGAATTATCACTGTGCAATATTATTATTAACGTTATTACAAATGATTATTGTGATTACAAGTGATTATTCTTACAAGTAGTTATTAAGATCCAGAATTATCTGGTCTTCAAACATCAAGGCACAAATCATGCATTTCACAACATAACTCCCTGCTTCTTCATGTCTGTTACTGATTGAAGTTGGTCAGCAAGTTACTTCCTGATGGAAAACTTGACTGTCTTGTGCTCTATACAGGCTTGGCATAGAAGTTACACTTTCTTAACCAGTTTGTTTCAGATCATAGAAAATGCTAAAACACTTCTGAGAGCAAAGTAAGGAATACTTAGTGGGAACCCCAATGAGTAAGTCAAGTCAATTGAACTCTGCTATTCTTTTTAGAAATAACACTCTGTCAGCTGGTTGCCTTTATGATTTTAATGATGTACTTGCTATATGGTTTCCACATCTAAGTGTGTATAACTAATCTCCATGACTTCCTTTGTTTGTAGAACACTTTGTTTTATTTCAGTCAGCACATCTTGACCTGTACCCAACCCCCACACTTCCATCCCACCAAAAAAAAAATAATAATGAAAAGATGGAATGGTCAGTGATTGTTCTGAAGCTCAGAGAAACTAGTCTTCAAATGAATGCCTAGTGAATGTTGAGGAATGCCAGCTGCTTGCTTTTATCTATTCTGCAACCTGAACTGTGGACATACAAGTCGTGAGGCTGTAGTAACACTGGGAACAGTACAATGTCTACTGTGGATTCCGCACACTGAGGGCATGTTGTAGAAGGAGACTTAGGTCAATCTGAGAGCACAGAGACAGAGGACATGGGTCCCAGTGCCAGATCTGCCATTTACTAGCCTTGTTGCCTTGGGCATACAACTGAAGAGAGAGGCAAGAGTGTTCCTGAAACACAGCCTCCATACCCCACTTACCAAATTGAGACTCGAGGACAGAGTTTGAGATGAAGTAGAAAAGGCAGCTTTATTTCTTTGCCAGGCAGAGGAGGTCACAGTGAGCTAATGCCTCTAAGACTGTGAACCTCTGGGGAGAGAAGGCAGGGGATTTTTTAGTAAAAGTTCAAGAATTGAAGGGGCAGAGCTAGTTTCCATAGAGATCACATACAGGGTAACAAATTGTTGCAAAGTTGTTCTTGTTTTTGTAGTGACCCCCTTCCCTCTGCTGGGTATGAAGTTTATCTCCTGCTTTGGAACTCTTAATATTCTTGTACCTAGAACAAAGGATGCATAGGAAGGGGCTCCATGGAAAAGAGCTCTGGAGAAAAACTGGTGCAGTTTAAAGTCAGGTGGATAAATGCTTCTAGCATTTTAGGCAGGTTGAAGCCTGGGACCTCCTACTGCAGGGTGAGGCTTGTAGCTCGAATGGCAGGATACAAGGAAACCACAAGGGGTCAAAAACAATGGCAGACATGCCCAGTTGGGTGAGTTATGAACAAGATGCACAAAACACCCAGTTGCTGTTTCTGAGGTGTTGGGGTCAAGAGGAAGGCACTGGGGTCAGGAGCAAGGCATTGGGGGCAAGAGCTGGGTGCTGAGCATGATCTCTGCACATAGCACCATGAAGAGGTTGGGTGGAACACCCAAGCCTCCCTCCTCTCCAGCCTAACCCTGGTCAGCAAGAGCATGTGAAAAACCCTTTAAATCATTATACAGTTAAGCGGTTACAAACACCATTACAGATATCAGATGGTCACCAATGATGGCAAGAGGGTCCTGCTCAGTTAGAGAGGAAGGATCCTGCCTTTAATGGAGCATTTACTGCGGCAAGAACGTAGCAAAAGTCATGCCATTTAATCCATACAACAGCCCCAGACATAAATGGTGTTAGTGGTGTGCTATCTATCCATGGGGAAACTGAAGTTCAGAGAGTTTGAAACCTGTCACATTCTTAGAGCTGGGTAAACAGGAGGATGGGCTCCTATAGGAGTGAAGGGTGTGGGTTCTGAGTCAGTCAGACAGAGGTTCAAATCTTCTGTTCTGGCTCCATCACTTACTGGCTGTGTACTCTCAGGAAAGTTATTAAGCTTTATTTATCTTATTTCTGAAATGGGAACATAATTCTCTCTCTTGGGGCTGTTGTGAGGTGTAATTAAGACACTGTAATTAACTGCTTATTTCAGTGCCTGAGCCTATAAAGTGCTTCATTCTTTAGTTATTTTATTATTAATTTGTGACAGAAGTGGAGTTTGTCAAACTCAAAAACCCACAGAAAACAGTAACGACTCTCTTCTCTTCCTATATATTAAGATGAGTTGGGAGTTGGTAAAATAACGTGAGGAAAGTATCTTGCTAATGGATGTGTCTGCACATTTTTGCGATGGTTCTGTTTGTTTATTATGAGTACATCATGGGTCTCTAGTCACAGCGTAAGCTTCTGAAAAGCCAGAGCCACATTTTCATTTCTTCTAGACCCTGTGTTTCTAATTCAGATCTCTGAAAACAGAAAGTACACACTAAACCCTAATTCAGTAACTCTTACCATCATTTATCTGCAGCACTTTTACTCAAATTAGAAACTTTTTATATTTATTATTTTTAATGGAAAACTGTATAATCCAATTTGCCTTATACAGCAAAAGAGTATTATTGAGACCCAAGAATGCTGTGAGTCCAGCAGTCACACTTTTATGATATTATAAATCTCTCCCTTGAATATTGTTCATAGCAACAGAAATCATTTTAAAGGGGCATGTTACTATTTTTAATACCCACAGGTGTTTCATTCTTAAACTCCTTTCTTGCCCACATTAATTGCTCCTCTTACCCAGTACTGAAATAAATGCATATTAATTTTTAGTGTTGTTTATTTTATTCCTGCAGGTGCATATTAACTTTAGAGTCCAGTTAAGCCTGTCTAGACCTTAAATGCCACCAGAGCTCTTAAACACACATTTATTTTTTATTGTTTTTGTTACATTCTTTATTATCAGAATTAATGAATGTCGTTTTTATAAAGCTTATTACTTACTTACCCTGAAGACTGGATTTGAGCGTGCAGTTATGGTCTGCTGAGTAAATGGAGATTTAATTACAGATATTTAATTGCTTATTATGAACTTCATGGACTGGAACTGAATGAGCCCTTCTTACCCATTTTCCATCTTTACATGCGCTATACCAACTCATCCTGGTCTAGCTTCATTCTGTACAACTTTCACTACCTTCTCATGAATTATCACTGCCTGGGGTTTTGGTGTAAAACGTATGTCTGTTGGACAGTAATACGGGGACGGTCCCTGGCTTTTTAGAAGTATATAAAGGGTGAATATTTTATTTGAAAGCAAAAACCAAAGTTAACCTTAGAGAAATGAGTTCATGAGCTAAAGAGGAAGATTATCTTCATTTTGGAGAAAGCATAATTGGAATTTTGAAATCAGAAACTCCATTCAAAGATTCAAGTGAAATGTGGAATAAAATGGAACTGTAATATCTAACCATATTTATTTTCAAAAAAGTCTAATACAAAATAGGATAGAGTGGAATAGAAGGATTTTGGTGGTAGCAAAATAAAGTATTAAACTGCAATAATGATTGATTAAAGTTCAGTTATGGTTCCCTTTCATGTTACTATTTTTTTGGTGCAATGTTATGGGAAAAAAAAACTGTATTTAATAGAGATTTAATGAACTGAATTTTAGTCAAAAAATTTTTTTGCACCAGAAACAGGCTTATCTTGAAGTATAAGATAAACTTAAAATGTTTATGTGATCTTGATGACTGATGAGTGTTTTAATCTGAAGAATTTTATGATTACATTTTCACTTCAAATGAAAACAGGTATTCATATTTAGACTTAGAATCTGGATACCATTTATGTTGGCCTGAAAGCAGGAAGTTAAAAAAAATTTGTTTCAGCAAAACTGTCTCAATCAATACGACTCCCAGTATGGTGCCAAACACACTGTAAATTCACAAGTAGTTTTTTTTCACTTTGAGTGTTCTCTGAATGTTATGTAACATTGTAGTCCCTTTTCACTGTCTTGTGGATGTTCCCTTTGTTAAGAAGTCCATCTCCTTTCCCCACACCTCACTGCTGGGATGTCCAGGAATCCCTTGGGATGCTGGCTTGTGTCTCAGGGTCGCCCTTGCCTCGGGTCTGGATCCTGCTTCTACAAGGCCAGGGAGCCTTTGAAGCTGATGAGCTTTTCACAGTTGTCTCTGTGGGATGGTTGCTTCAGAAAGAGCTGCTAAAGCAAAAGCTCTCAGGTCAACCCAGATAGTCACAGAATTGTCCATGATCACCACTAAGACCACTTTTAACATGGAGGAGCATCACTGCCTCCTCTTGGGCCCAGAGTGTTGACCCAGGGGCTAAGCTTTCCGTTCCAGTGGTTGCCACTGAGGCTGGTGTGAATTCCTCCCTCTGCAACACTGGTTCAACGACATGATACTGACCTCGGGCAGTGGGGTTGCTTTTTTAATTTGATTACACAGTCACTTTCTCAGGGTACAAGCTGTCTCCCTCTAGGGGCCGGTATTTGATAAGTGCAGGGTCCTCATCGCACTTTGTCCGCCTCGTCCCCAGTGGGTGCACAGTCAGCCTTTATTCTCCTCTCTGATGGGGTCTTTACTTCAGGGCTCTCATTGTCCTTCCCTGTCACTTGCCATTTATCAGGATTATCTCACTTCACCCTGTTCAGTTTCAGTATTAATCTTTTGAATCTTTATAGAGATTTACCAGCATTCTGCCCCAACCTTCAAGATCTCTATCCAACACCTACAAAATATCAGTTCTGCCTCCTGGAATTAGCCTCTACAAATGTTTTCATTGAAGCAATTGTTTTCATAGAAAATACTATATTTCATGAGCCTTTCCATATATGAAATTACAGTATTTTGGATAATTATCAAGATTCAATTTAAAATTATCTGAAAGAATAGTAATTTAATAGAAATAATCTTCATTTGAAAAAGTATATTACCATTTTAAAAATTCTTAGTTTGTCTCATTGAAGAAAATTTTACAATATATTGCAGAAAAATAAGAAATCTACTCATGAAAATATACTTTGTCTTATTTCATGTAATAGCTTTATTTAGTCTTTTTTCTCATTTGCTATGAGGATGAAGGAATACAACAGTACTCACAAAATTTGACACATTCACTTTTTGGACCTTCAAAAAATCAGACAGACATGATAAATTTTTTTAATTAGGTCTGCATTACATGTGGTCTACTGGGCACAAATTCAAAATCAGTTAATGCTTTTCTCAGACATAAGGATATGACAAGAGGCTATCTGAGGGTGGTGGGCCGGAGAGGCTGGATTGGGGCTGGTAGATGACTTCAGGGTGACTACGGGTAAAGATGTGAACACTTTCCTTGCTGTATGATCCTAAAAGATAGATGGAAGGTTGTTTGAATGTACTCTAGCTTTGGATGATTTAAGACATAAGATATACTAAGAGTCACAAAAATATTCAACAATATTTTCAGAGAGTATGAAACAGAAAATCATCTCCAGTTTAGTCTTTGAACTTTGTACAACTGTTATATAAGTAACTGCAATCTAGGAGCATCTTTTTGTCCTTCCCACACTTGAAGAGTTTCATGGCCAAGGTTATGGGATATGATAGTCAATGGCAGAAAGGCTCGGGACATCTCAATACAATGGGGTTAAAATCTGCCATCAGCAAATATAAGCAAAGTTAATACTCAATATAGCACTTTTCATTAAATAAAAACAGATGAAATATATATATATAAAATATATATATATATATGTGTGTGTGTGTGTGTGTGTGTCAGCAGGGGAATGATGTTGACTTTCACTGTCTCTGGTTCTTCTTGGTGGATATGTCATCATGGACTCAGAATAATTGGAGTGATTTTTCACTGCATATTTCTTCAACTCTTTGCACTTGGACACAGTCTTACTGATGACTCTTGGGTTCCTGATGGTCTGAGATGGTTCAACACACCAAAAGCCCAGCCATTGAAATGGAACCCTGTTACTTTTGAATACGAAGGGGCCCTAGTCATTGTTTAGTGCATTACCTTTACTTTCGACCTAAGATTCATACAAGTGACTAGTAACAAGAATAGCATAGTGGCTAACATTTATGGGCATTGTGCTAAGCAAATAATGTGGACAATTTAATTTAATCCTCAGGACGATCCTATGAGGTAGGGACTCTCCACTGTATACTTTCCAGCAAGGAAGCTGAGGCACAGACAGGTTAAGAGTCTTGCCCAGAGTCACATAACTCAAAAGAGCAAAAGTGAAATCTGATCTCAGCAATCTGGAAGCAAAAGGAAAAAGCTTAACTACTAGACTATCCTGCCTTTTTATTTTTACAAGCAAATTGCTTGCAGCAGATTGCATGACAGATTAGTAGAACTGTAACACAGGTTGTCTGCTTCTCAATCTTCTACTATTAATGATTTGATTGAGCAATGATAATACCTCTGATTTAAACTATATTCATTTATATGTATACATATTATATATAATATACACAGAAATGCACACATACACATATAATCAATAGTCCTTATTTCATTGTCTTGCCCCTTTTCTATTTCTTGTATCTTTCTTTTCCCAGATTTATTGAGCTATAAGTAACAAATAAAATTGTATGTATTTAAAGTGTACAACTTGATAATTTGCTGTATGTATACACTGAGAGACAGTTACCACAATCAGGTTGATTAACACACCCATCACATCACATAGTTACCTTTTGTATGTATGTATGTGATGAAAACACTTAAGATCTACTCTCTTAGCAAATTTCAAATACACAATGCAACATTATTAATTATGGTCGCCATGCTGTACATTTCGTATTTTCTTCAAAACCTTTGCAAGGAGTTTAATTTACTCACTCTTAAGAATTTTGTACAACTGTTACATAAGTAACTGCAATCTAGGAGCATCTTTTTGTCCTTCCCAACCCCAAATCCTATATGTGAATTCTTTTTCCATTTTCCCCCCTTTCAACAAAAGGCTGTTTCTTTTCCGTATATTCCATTGTTGGTCAGTTACTCTCCTGTTACTCTCCTTCAGTCCGAACACAAAGTTCCACACTCTTCCAAATATCTCTAGCAGTTGATTCTATTTTTTTGGTCTTACATGTGAATTTGTCATACAGAAAGGTGCATACACATCAACTCCTTGACAGATTAACTACCATACCATGAAAGCACCCAGGTCAAGAAATCAAATATTGCCAGCACTCAAAAGCCCCTTGTGGGTGCCCCCTCATTATGAGCTCCTACCTCCCAAAAGGTAACCTCTGTCCTCAGTGTTGTGTTAACTATTCTCTGGATTATTTTTTAATATATAGTTTTACCGACTGTGTGTGCATACATTGAGTTTAATTTGACCTATGTGATCCTCATTGTTTTCCTCATCTCTTCATCTCCTCTAAGATGTCCTACTTTCTTCCTCTTGTTACCTTCACATTTCTAGTCCAGAAACTTGCTTTAATCTTTGCATCATGCATATTTATTCATCAGTTTAATCAGAGTTTGTCCTCTACCATAGTGGCATACATTCATTTCTTGTGAACACTCGGTCTGCCTTTTTATTTCTTGCTTCATTCTATTTTAGTTATTTACCTATTTATTTATTGCTTCATTTAATTTATTGCTTCATTCATTCCCATCACCCCCTAACATCGTGAAGAGAAAGCAGAGATTCAGAAACGTGTCAGGGAAGAAGTGGCAGGGTGTGGAACTTAACTGTCCCTTACCTTCAGAGACAAAGACTTGACTGTGGATTCCACATTGGGGGAGCTCAGATCTCACATCTCCCAAAGAATGTGTGTCGGCTGCCCAAACTCGTCCACAGAGCAGCTGGATCAGTCCTTCCACACCACTCGACCCCAGGAAAAATCCTAGTGGAAAACATAGCACGTAATCCGTAGAACAAGACCTAGGAACTCTTGGAGCTTATTAGAAAAGGCCTATGATCTTATCATCCAAAAAGTTTCAACGTTGGTCCATTAAAGAAAATTACTATACAACCATCCCAAATTGTGTTTGGAAGACCATTTAATGATCTGGGGAAACCCTAATATTATGGTAAATGAAAAAGCAGCACCCCAGACTGTACATAGAACATAATCCCCATTTGGTGAAATAAATGCATGGGGAAGAAATCTAGAGGAAAATATTACAAAATATTATAATGTTTATCTCTGGGTGGTAGTAGAATTCTGAATTTTTATTATGTTCTTTACATTTCTATGGATGTACAAGCTTTTCTATAAGGAGCATGTTACTTTCAAAACTAAAAACAAAGTATGTTAAAAAAAAAAAACTAATGATCTGATCAAACAGTTTTATGCCTATTCTCTGACAAAAACAAACAAACAAAAACAAACCTGGAGAGGGTTGCACAAGGCTCAGCGTTGGTTTGAGTCAGAGCTTTGCTCTACCTCAGGGTGGACCATCGCTCCCCCAGCAAGACAAAAGGGTGCAGCCCCAGAGAACAAAGTCCCAGAGCTGTCTGAGTTCACCACTTAGAGCGGATTTGTTTTGATTGCAAACATTTGGACTGGCACTGCTTTGCCCTTTCTGTTCCCATTCCTCAGGTGCCTTGATCTAGGCACTCTGGGGTCATGCTCAGACCCCTGACTTTTCACCTTACACTCTCCTAAGTGTTTCAGTATGACCTGGGAGCTGTGTTTCCCTGGTGAATGAGGAGACTCGAAGAAGAAAAGTCCTACCTAATCCTATGGTCCTTGCCGCCCTACACCTGCATCCTCACACCCATGCAGGACACGTGGGGCACCACGTATAGGGTGTGGCCAATCGAGGACAGATACTTGGTGGGCTTCTCTCCTTGAGCTCACTCCCCTCATCTCCCCCCATCACCAGGGACTGCAAAGCGATGGGCACTGCCAGGAAGCAGATAGAAACGCTGGGTTTCTGTGAAAGTGGGAGTTTCGGTTGCAAAGTTAATTGTAGTTTTCATCAGGATAAAGATATCCAGATGTGAGAGAGAATTAAGTCCTTCCCTGCACCATGGAACAGATGACTGAGCTAAAAGAAACATTTATTCTATGAAGGAAGAACATGAATACACCTGCACTATTTTCTGTCCATTCTCACATTTCCTAAATTAAACCATCAAACAGGCCATACTCTCTAAAGGAACAAATGCAATACTTAAGAGTGTTTGATATAAATTTCTTAATGAAGGAAGGATTAAAAAAAAGACATTCACATGAAATTTATGGATGTTACAAGCATTGCAAGTGTTTACACAAAACTTCTTATTCCCAAACCTGTCAAGTAAACATACTGAATCCATTTTGTTCATTTTATCCATAGAATGTTGGTGAGATGTTATATGTGAGGACAAATTTCAGGTGGGCTTCTATCTCATTACTTTATAGTAGTACTTTATATAATTTTTGACTGAATTGGAGAATTTGGGAGTTGGATCTCAAGGTTGAGATCATGTAGTTAACTTTTTATATGAAAAAAGAAACCCTGAGGCCCAGAAATAAATATGTATGTGTATGTGTGTGTGTATATGCCTCAAAACCTCAATTGAAGTTAGTGGATTTTCTTCACTTTTTAGAATAGCCTACTTAAATATCCTGCAATTTCAACACTCTGTTATATTCATATTTGTCAATTAACTAGTTGACATATTTTTAACCACGATGAAAAAATAATATTAAGCAAGGAAAGTAAAAGGGACTAAAAGAAAAATTATCTATCATGAAAGTGGAAACCATGGCTTGGCATATGAAGGAAATAACATGTTTTTGCTAGTTCCACAGTATAATTTTTAGCAGCGTTCTCATCCTAGATGACAGAAATCACCATCACGCACTAAATAAAAGCATAGGCTATGGATTAAAAAAAAAGACAGAGCGAGGGATAAAGTTTAGGCCAAGTCTGCAGTGAAGAGGTTCAGATATCTTATAAAGGATCAGACCAAACTGGTCTCTCAGAATTTGGAGCAGTTTACTTTTGGCGAAGTTGAGTTTCCTCTTCACAAGAGCGGTGGCTTCAGATTATTTTTTTGAACATCAAACAGGCTTTTTTCAGAACCTCATTTTGATGAGTTCTGATGGGTAATCAGAAATACATGGATTAACTCTGCTTTCAAATAAACATGGGTTTAGCAATTAAAGAGAAGAAAAAGCTTGGCTCAGTGTGCTGTGAGTCCTGCCAAATTCTAAACATGGGTCTAGGCAGTTGAGGGTATGAGATGAGAACATGTGGTTGAACTAGGCTTCCTGTAGCATTATCTTAGTAAGCTTCAGGTCACCCTGTTTTGCTCAATTCTACTCTGGGGGATGAGCAAACTCTTGGTGGCAGTATATTAGGGATGGTCCACTGACAGCCAGCAACACCTCTGTCGGGGAGATGTGGGTGACTGAGACTGTGCCAACGATTCTCTGTGTTCCTACAAACCTTAGTAGCTTTCCTTTCATGTGACACTATAGCATGGTGGGCCAGGACATGGCCTTTGGAACCAGATTCAAATCCCAGCCCAACCACTTCCTGCTTATGTGTCCTTGAGCCTCTGCTTAGCCTCTCTGTTGGCTTACCTATAAAACGGAAACAGTAATCCTTCCTATTTTATAGGATTGCTGTAATGATTTAATGAGGTAACAAACCAGTGCCCAGTCCATGTTAGCTGTTTTCAGTATCTAACTATTTAAATTCTGAGAACTTGACTGAAAGTTATCGAAAATTGTGTCTCAGGCTATCAAGAATAGACAGCACTGTTAACGCTAATAATGTGATAGTTTCAAAGCGAGCTGGATTAGAAAAGCATTAGCACTTGGAAAGGCCACATTTGATAAGAGACAGATATGCGAAGGCTGCTATTCTCAGCACTCTGGGGTATGGATTTATATTCTTCAGGAAGAAATCGAATTAACTAAGTTTTACATCATCAGCAAAAATACTGATTACATAGTGAGTTTAATAGGAGGAAGATACGGATTTTTCTTAAAGGCTGGTCTGCATGAGTAAAGTGGATGTTTGTTATGCACGTAGATAAGCTTTTCTCAAAGTTTGTCCCGTGGAACACCAGTCCTGTGAGACGCACCTTACAAAAAGGGTTCTATGGTCTAATACATTTGGGAAATGGTGACTTCCCATTATACCACTATTATCCCACCATAGAAATACATAATGTATCTTAGCTCATTAAAGGCTCTGGTTAGTTCTACTGTCAAAAAAACTATTTAACGTTAACTTCATATTTCTCAAAGTTATCTGACTACAGATCCCAGGGGAATTTTCCATAGTCTACACTTTGAAGCATGCTAATAATGTACCACCTAAGGAAAGAATCATGATTTCATTGTGCAAACCCAGACGTTCTGGAAGATTGGATTTCTTTAAAATCTTGCAGATTGCTACCTCAATTGTTGGCTTCAAACTGTTTAGTAGAGTAAAGCTACTTTGTTCCACCAGAAACTGTGACAAATCTGTCTTTACCTGAGATGACAGAGAAACTGACATTTCTATTCTCCAAGAAGGTCTTGTACTCGGTCCATACAGATGTTGCATGAGGTTAGTGATCTGGCATCAGGAGCCATGTGTGTAGGGACAGCGCTTGAAACACCCTTGAGACTTTCTATTCTTGCTACAGCCCTGCTCAAATTCTGCCTTCCACTCTACTTAAATGTGTCAGTCTGTTTTGTATGTACCTTAAGGGCAAAGATCAGACCTGGATTCTTAGTGTGATGCCTGCTGCTCAGAGCATAGTGCCCTTCACATAGCAAGTACTCAGGCAGACGCATATGGAATTAGAGTCCCTAGCTCGGATCTTTTTCTTAGCTTATCTGAGGTGAGGCAGCACAGCCACTAGGAGAATAAGACTGGCACCGCTACAGCAGTAGACCCTTGGGAAGGGGCAAGAGAAAGGTGCGGCACTAAGTGAAATGTGGCAGGTAGACCTCTGTGTGGCAGGAACAGGGTGCCAGTCGCACCTGGCGGGAAGTGAAAGACCAGCTGCCGGAGGAGGAATGAGCAGGGGCCCCAAATCTGACCTCATCCTGAAGTCGTTCACCTGGCCTTTGCCTTGGGCAGGTTCTTCTTCCAGAGACGGAGTGAACAGAGTGAACGCCAAAGTCCCACGTGGTTTTGACATCCAGTGCTGCCACCCATCAACTACATTCAAGGTGCTACAGTGGGTTCTGGGCTCAGACACAGTTTTTGCCCCTAAGGATCTCATAGTTCAGGAGAGGGTAGTGGAAAAGTACACAGTGGAGGCACATAAGGAGAGGGTAGATCTGCTTGAGTGTACAAGGTCGAACAGGCTCCATAAAACTCAGCTTTTGTTGAAATTAGAAACTCAGTGACTTATCTAAGTGATGACTGGGTGGAAAGGGCATGGTAGCTAGAAGGGACCTCATGAATGAAGAGAAGGAGGTGAACTACGACCACTGGCATTTGGTGGGGATGGAAAATGGTTGAGAAGACCCAGAGCTTGAGTGGGGGTATTGGCACAAGGCTGGAAAAGGGAAGTCCCAGGCAGGTTCGTGGAGGTCTTTGCCTACCTCCTTCAGGGAAGAGTGGGAGCCACTGACCAGCTTTCATATGGATCTGCAGTGATTGATATGTGCATTTTTAAAAGATCATGGAGCTACGAAAAATATAGAGGGCCAAGACTGTGAGACGAGAGATGGAGAGACAGAAAAATCTGGTAATAACTGGTGCCAGGGAATAATTTCAGGGCCCTGAAATTATATAGCAAGAGGGAAAGCAAGTAGAGAACCAACACAGGAATGTGAAGACAAGGACATCAGGACTGACCTTTCTATTGATGTCTTGGCTTGGGGGTCTCTCCGAACAAATGTCACCTCTTCCAGGAGGACAGCTTTTCCTTAACTACCCTTCCTAAGAAAGTGTCCTCCACTTCTGCCGAGTCACTTTCTATCTCTTATCTTGCTGTATCTTCTTCACAGTCCTCACCACTCTCTGAGGGAACCCTTGTATCTTGTCTCTTGCCCAGGAGGGAGGGAATTTGCCTTTGTTTCTGAATTCCCAGCAAAAAGAATGGTGCCTGGGGGAATAGACACATAATAAATATGTTTTGAAAGAATGAATTGAGGATAATGGGATCATTTATTGAGATTCCCACTAGAAGAGGAAGAGGAGGTTTTAGGGGGAAATGAAAAGCTAAGTGTTGGACATAGTGCATTTGAGAGGAATCATCAGATGCAAATATTTGTAGGAACAGTGGACGTGAGACCTCCGTCCACGAGCTATGGAGTGGGAAGAGGATCATCATAACAACAACACACCAACAACCACAGTTAATGTTTACCGAGTGTTTGCTATGTGTCAGACACCATTGTAAGCACATTCCATATGCTAATTCACTTAATCTTTGCAATAGCACTTGGAGGGAGGTACCATTATTATTCCCTCTTTATAGCTGAAAAAATAGAGGCTTGGAATGATTTAGGAAACTTCTCCAAGATCACACAGCTAAGAAGTGATGTCACTGGAGCTCTTAGAAACACAATTATTTAAGAATTGGACAGCATACTAGGAACTGGGGAAGAATACTGGAAGAAGGAGGCCAGAGACATTATCGGACAAGAGAGTTTAAGAAGATGGAAAAGTTGATATTATTAAAGGCTGCAAGATAACAGAGGAAAAGAAGTCTTTAACTTGGAAGTTTTGTTTACCATTTTCAGAGCTTTTTCAGTGATATGATCATCTGGACAAGTCAGGTGGCAGTGGTTTGAAGAATGACTGGGAGGTGAGGAAGTTGGTCTATCAGAATATTCTTTTGAGGAACTTGACTAGAAAGGGCAGGAGAGAGATGGGGAAATAAGCAGAAGTAGACACACAATAGGGAGAGCATTTAAAAATCTATAATATAGCTTTTAGGGGCTGTGGGGGAAGAAAACAGTAGAGATGGAAAGCATGAAATGACAGGAGAGAAAGCAAAGTGCTGGTTTTGAAAAAGATGAAAAGAGATGAGACAAAGAGCACAGGTGTCAGAGAGATGACAGCTAGGGGTTTGGAAGTGTGGTTATGGTTTGGAATAGCTACTTCAAGAAATGGCAAAGGAAGCTGACCAGGACTATGTAAAAGGACTGCAGGCTTCTGGGCTTCCAAGTAAATTTATATGGCGCTTTTCTCATGGACTTAACGGTACATGAATGTGTGTTTGTGAGTGCATATGCGTGTTTGCACAATAATACTTGGCATTCTGTGTGTGGAAGCTAAAAAGTCACTAATGAGATTGAGTCACAGTGGAGGGCAGGGTGACAGAAGGACCCTGAGGACTGTGGTTGAAGTGATGCTATGGGGTCTCTGAAAGTGGAGAAAGAAACAGCCATGGGAAGGGTTACGGCCAATGAAAAGGGAGAGGAGGAGGCTTTGAAGGTGTCAGCTTGAAGGACACTTGTGTTGGAGCAGAAACGGTAGGGGGGGCCTCAGACTGTGCTCAGAGGCTTCTAGATGGAGCACCCTAGGGGATAATGGGGCCCAGGAGGGGTTCATAAGGGTGGGCAGCTGGGGTGGAGTGGAAGTGAAGATGGTTGGTTTAAGGAAGTGAGAATCTCTGTGGGTGGGTGATGGAGGAGTCACCCACAAAATAGTGGACGCCGTCCAGGATGACAGCAGGACTTGGGATGGAGAAGACAGTCATGACCTGAGGACACTGTATTCCATGAATGGGTATCAGAGGGATGTGGGTCTGGAGGTGTGTAAATGACACAAGAGCAGTAAGATGAGTGGAATGGCTGGATGACACAAACTGCAGGGAAGAGAGGTCCTTCTATGAAGGTGAAAGGTTAATGCCTGGAGGTGGTAAATGGAACAATTCTGTAAGCTGTAAACAAATTCTGTAAGCTGTTTTCCCATCCTAGTTCTTGCTTCAAATCAATTTAGACATCTCTTGTTTCTGCCAGTTTAGGACACTCTAAATATACCTAAAAGGACCAGCCTTATGCTAGTGCTCCATCCCCTTACCCATCCACCTTCCCCCATCCTTCATCCCCACCCCCATCTCCCCACCAGGGGTCACTTTCTTTGAGAAAGATAATGAATGCAGATTTTCCGGTACCAGTGTCTCTAAAGAAGGCTACTGTTTTAAGCTATTATTAACTTTAAACTAAGGCCTGATCACTGTTCAGTCAGCTAGACAACAAGAGCCTGAGAGATGAGAAAAATGAAT
This sequence comes from Camelus dromedarius, assembly GCF_036321535.1. Taxonomy (NCBI): domain Eukaryota; kingdom Metazoa; phylum Chordata; class Mammalia; order Artiodactyla; family Camelidae; genus Camelus; species Camelus dromedarius. The sequence continues at coordinate 55,055,350 of NC_087438.1, forward strand.
GTGATTTTCCAGAAAAGCTCCAGCAAGGATAAGTCAGATGCAGAGCACTTTCCTCCAGCCTGTAAATTCGCATTCTGACCTTGCAGCACACGGGCTGCATGGATGCCTATGGAAGACTCAGGGGCACTTGACAAGTAGGTGACAAGTGGTGCTGAGGTTGCCCCTGAGCCTGAGGTGGATGCTCAGGGTCCTTGCAGCAGGGCAGAGTGGAGACCTGGTTTCCTTATAAATGTCTTCTTTCTCCTGTTTCTACCATTGATCACACCTCTATCTAACTTTTTACAAATAAGATCAAAAGATTATTTTCGAAGATGAGGCAGCACAGATAAGGAGCGGTTGGGAGGGTTTTGGAAGTCCCTGTTTCTTGAGAGTTTTGTTTGCTGGGAGATAGGAGGCTCTAGGCCAGTCTTGGTTCTCCACCTGCTGCCTTCCTGCAGCAGAGATTCTTGACCCTGTGTCTGGGCATTTGGGCGATGCCATTGGCAGTGAGCCCAGAACGGCAGTGCCAGCCTAGCACTCCAGCGGGCTCCAGTGAGCAAACTGCTCTCTTCCGCTACTAAGCCTCTCTTCTCCTCTTCCTGCTCCCAGACAGAAGTGAGAAGAGTCAAACCCAATGCCAGTGTTGGCACAGGCACTGTGCAGAGCTGCAGCTGGATTATAATGGAGTTAAGAAATATGCAAAGGTACTGAAGCCTAGGGGCTCATGGGGAATAGTCCACGCAGAGACAGTAGAGAAAACCTCTGCTCTCCAAACATTTCATCAAGATCCCTGTTATTTCAGTGGGTTACCTCAAAACAGGAGTAGGTAAACTAAGAGGTGGCAAAGCAAATAGGGAACTTCCAAGTGCATGGTTTTATTGGGTGGCAAAACATGCTGGGCAGTGACAAAGTGCCTTGGATGGTTTGAACACTGTAGACACGTACCATGGATGGTTTGGTCCTAGTGTTTTCCCAGAGGTATGGACTGATTGTTCACAGCGGGTGAACTGTGGTTACCCAATACTTAAGCACTTCCTGTCCTTTCAACTCTTGGAGATCCATCTGCTGATTTTGATTGGGGTCTCCCTCATCATCTTAGCCTATAAAACCTTCGCATTTGAAAGAGAGCCCTCTCTCCAACAGGTGGGTCTGCGTTTTCACAAGTCACTCTGCTGCAGACAAAGCAGGTCCCATTTCAAGTCTCAAGCCAAAAGAGACCGTTGTTACTGCTCTGCCATGGGGGCATGGCAAAGGGAAAAGAAAAACCACGTAGAGTAGAGAAGCTGGTTGCAGTCTCTTCTTTCAGGCTTCTCCTAGTCCTGCTAGAATTCACTGGATTTTTGTCCATTCTGAAGGGTCCACATTTTGTTCATATATGCTTTCAGTCACAACGAAGAATTTTTCTCTTTCAAATAATGTGGAACATTAAAAAATAATAGTCTGGTGATGCATTGGGGAGGTTTGCTTTTCCTAGTGTGTAGTTCTTGGCCCAGAGTGTATGATGGTTGGAAAAAAAATCAACACAAGGCTGCTGTGTATAATATGTCTCTGGTAGAGAGTAGTTTGGAGGGTTTTATGGAGCACGGCTTCCAAAGTTAAAAACCTTTAACGAGTCACAACTCAGAGACTGATGGAATCTTACATTCAAAGCTTAGATAAATAAATTTTAAAATTTCCAAAGGAGAGCAAATCACCACGTGTTCACATTTGATTTGGATATTGCATTTAAATATTTTCCAAGTTTGAGATCCCTCCCCTTTTTGGTAAGGAATTAAACAAACACACACACACACATGTTGGTAATGCATGTATCTTACTGATATAATATCTTACTATTGGGATTTTATTATGTCCCTTCTAAGATGATTTTGTCACTCTTGAGTTTTTCCAAAGAGAACTGGGGAGGGAATCTTGGGTAGAGTTTGCTAAAGACACTTGGAGCAATTCTCTTCAGCAAACTTCTCTGCCTTTTGTATTTAATGGTCTTCACTTATCTTCACCTATCTTAGGTTTCTTTCCCCTCACATGACATCAGATATATTCAGAGAATTCCATCAAGCCCATCACTCGTCTGTGGTCAGGAAAGCTTAGTGTGCACATCTGGTTTTACATGTACCCTAATGTTTTAATAAAGGATTGAGGCAGAAGTAAGAGATTCCAGGGATACTGATGGCCTTTTGTAAGGGATCTCAGCCTAAGGGTGGGGATGTGGTAAAGAGGCTGCAGCACTTGCTTCCGAGGCTAAACTGCCACAGGACCTGACGACACTTGGTTTCCTTAAGTGCTGTCTCTGCGAAGGCAGGGATTTACTGTAAGGAACTCAGGAGTCATCCCTGACTACTCTCACTTTGTCATCATTCCCTGACAGCCATTCATTTCCAAATACTGAGTCGTCTGTTCCTTGAGCTCATGCCCTTTCATACCCTCATGCTGTCGCTGCTCTAGGTCGGTTGTCCTCCAAAGCTGAGCTACTGAAGTGGCTTGACTGCCTTTGGTTATTGCCCTCTCCAGTCCATTCTCTGCCCTGTCACAATGGCATCAAAGTCTGATCACACACCTCCCCTGATGAAGCATTGTCACTTGCTCCCATTGCCTACGGAATGAAGAACAAAATCCTTCCAGAGCCCACCAGGCCCCCAGCAATCTGCGCCTCCAGCCTCATCTCACACCTGCCTCCCTTCCCACCTCCATTTCCAGTCTAACCTCACATTTCGGGTAGCAGCAACACCAAACTGGCTGTGGTTTCTGCCCAGAAATAGTGCTGCTTCCATCACTGGGTCTCTGCTCATGCTGGGATTTCCGCTCTCTTGCCCTCTTTCCTAAATATCCAGGCTCACGGCTTCTACTCCCTTCCCTCCCTGCTCTGTCTCATTACTTGAAGCTCAGCTCCGGGCACTGGTCCTTTGGGAGGGCTTTCCTGAGCTCCTTCCCACCCATGGCTCCGGGCTGTACCTATGCTTTATGCCCCTGGTGCTATTCTGAGTCCCTCAGCAATGTTCTCTTTCTGGACATCCCTAGAATTTAGCTCAAAGTAGGTATCCAAACATGATGTGTGTGTTAAATGAATAAATGATGAATGAATGTGTGACTGAGAAATTGGTGAGTACTTTAGATGCAGCTAAACAATGTTAGGAACAGCATGTTCCCATTTAGCCCATTTGATTACATTTGTGCCCCCTCTACCCACCCCACTACCCAGGGAAATAAAACATATATTACATATAAGCTGAAGGTTCTTCATACCCTCCCTTGATTCCAATCTCTCCAGAGGTAAAAGTTATTCATAATTTGGCTTATTATACATATCAGATACATATTAGACATATATCAGCCCGTTACGTAGTGTTTTGTATATCTTCAAATTTTACATAAATGGTATCACACTTACGTCAAGCTCCGCTGTTCTCTTCAATCACTATTATGTTGCAGAGATTTAGAAATATTAATATATGAAACTCTAGTTGATTAATTTTGATTGCTATATCATATTGTATAATATAATATACCACATTCCACATTGACTGGACCATTGCAAATACTGCTGTATGAATATTTTTTCTCCATGTGTCTAGGATAGATATTCAGAAGAGGAATTGCTAAATTGAAGAGTATTCACACTGTCAACTATACTAGATATTGCTGAATTATCCTACTAAATTGTACCAATGGATGCTCCCACCAGCAGTTGATGAGATTATCCATGGTTCCACATCTTTACTGACATGACTATCAGAATTTTAAATCACTTTAATCTGATGAGTTTGAAAAGCATTTCATTTTTTGGTTTAATTTAAATACCTCTGATTATTCCTGGTATTAAGCATTGTATCATATGTTTATTAGTCATTCAGATTTTCCCTTCTGTGAATAGATACTCTGGGCAAATAAGTAATAAGAAGTGAATAATCCAATAGGTTAGATACCTGACCAAAACTGGGATATTGTTGAAAGGAGGGGATGGAAATTATTAGGTAAAGCCCAGGGTCTGCTGCAGCCATCAGAACATGTCAGTGACTGAAGATCACTTTGTGCTGGTGGCCCCTGTGGGTCTTCTGTGGTTTACTAGTTTTCTTGTTCTGGAAATGTAGAAGAAGAGATAAAGTCATACTCATTTCTAGAAATCAAAACATCTTTATTTAGGAAAAAAAGTAAACCTAATGAGAGAGAAAGAAGATGTTTGGATATCAAAAAATGACAAATGTGGTATTTGCTTGCCATATAATGCAAAGAAACAAATGGATGGAAACACAAGTAGACATTTCAGCATGAGTCCATATAGTTCCAGGCAAAATGCTAACTTTTTTCTCCCCTAATCTGCCTTCTCCCTTCTATCTACTTTCCGCTCTCACCTACAATCTCAGGTTGGGGTTCTTCAAGGGTCCATTGTAAGATCAGCAAACTGAATGATGTATGTCCAGCAGAAATACAATGTGAACCATAGATGTGATCTTAAATTTTCTAGTAAGTACATTTGGAAAAGTAAAAAGAAAGAAGTGAAATTAATGTAATATATTTTATCCAAAATATAATCATTTCACCATGTAATCAATATAAAACTTACTGAGATATTTTACATGGATTTTTTTCATTCTAAGTTCTCAAACATCAGTGTGCATTTATACACTTATAAGTCATCTCAATTTGTACTAACCTCGTTTTAAGTGCTCAGCAATGGTCACATGGCTTGTGCCCATGTTATTGAACAGTGAGTCTAAGTCATTTGTAGAGCATGGCAGATTGACTCAACCTAAATTCCCATTCTTCACTTCTATTTTTATATATCCTGTGTTTTTCATTCTGAGTGTCTGTACAAATTAAGACTGAACCACTGAGATTAAGAAAACAATTTTTCCCTATAGGGCTGCGGAGAAGTATTCTTCCCTTCTCTCCAACAAAATGGACCCTGGATTCACTGCCCATCAGTCATTTATTTTAACAATTCAAAGACTCCTAATATGGAGTCTGGAGTAATCACCCTAATTTTAGTTGACCTCAAAACATTTACATTCCAAAGTGTCCAAGTATTAATGCTCATCCAGTGAGAGACTTAAAAATGATTTGTCAACCAAAGGTATTCATAGTTCTTTGTAGAACTAGAAGAGATCATGATCATTATCTGACCCAATTCTGAGTGGTAGGGTGGCTTGCTGAGGGAGATATAGCCGAATAGTAGTAGGGACATGTCTAGAACTTAGGTTCCTGGACTCCTGGGCCAGTGTTCATTCTGTCTGATACTCAACATGAATATTGATGAGCCACAGTCAGGACTCTGAGACCCAGTGAACAGTGTTTCTCTTATCTCTCTGTCTCTGATTTCCCTAGAGGGCCATACAGCTTGATTTCCTCTCAGCACACAGGATTGGTGAGTGCAGATGTCACCAGGGTGAAATAGAAAGACTGAAGGGCAACACAGTATTAACCAACTATGCCCAAAGCAGCATGTCTTTTGGTGTAGTTGAATCAGGTATGTAGCCAAGCTTTAACCAAAGTAAGGACTACAGAAGGTTGCATTTTCTCAAGATAAAAATGCGCTTCTCTCATGCACTCTGCTACTATCTCTTTCTCCCAGTGAGTTACCTGTGAAGAATCTCTGTGCACAATAACAGCATTCCTTTTGGTGAGACCAACTGCTGCTCAACCCATCAACCACCTCCAATGTCCCTGTCAGAGAGGGAGAACCATGCAGCTACTCACATCCCATTTTGCTTTTGTTAGAAGCTGCTTTTCTCTGTTGGAAAAGCACCAGACCCCTTAATTGTATGACTTTGTAGTAATGTGTGAAAAGTGCCATCATTACTGCCAATAGCTTCCCAGGAGCTTTTCTTATCCTGGCTTGGCAGTTGCATGTTAACTAATCTGAAAATTATTTCCATGTTAAGTTCTCTCTTTATATTAAAAATAATGAACAATGAAGCTCACCTAGGAACTATTTACTTATTTTTAAACAGGCTGAGTAGACACAGGATCTTGAAAAAATGTGACTCCTGCTTGGTCTAGGCCTGACTTATTCTCAGTCATGAAGAGGGGACAGCGCACTTCAAGAGTTCAGACCTGAGCTGTGAGCTGGACATGTCCCTCCCATACACACATGCAACACAACTGTGTAGTCTGAAAGGCATGGGATGCCTCTGTGGAAATATCTTGGAGAACCACTGGGAAGGCTTCTGTAGCAGTGTCCTGCCCTGCAGCATGCCAGTGAGGCAAACAGAGAATGGGGCCTAATACATTAAACCATAAAAGAGTTATTAGCACTGCCCTCTAGGCCAGATGCTTTCCAAGATGACTATGAAGATCTCTCCCAAAGAAGATTGTTCAGTGATTGGCTGTTTGGCTACTTGAAGAATTGGGTACACATTTCTTTATGAGCTCAGTTTCCTCTGGGTTGGCCCACTTAGAATCTTAGGACATCAGAGCCCTATCATGGCTGATGGTGAGCAGAGGGACACCAAGTTTTTGTGACTTGAAAAGGGTCACTCAGCTGGGACTAAAACCCCAAATCTGTTCATAATAGTGCCTCAAAACCAGAGGACAGGGTTTACTGAAGTTTTATTAGCTTATTAAGAAAGATGCTTTCTGATGAAGACATCAAAAGAGAATATACCAGATTCTTCTTGCTGGAAAACTATGTAAATACATACTGGCATTACTTCTAGCTACGGTCTTCATGGAATGTAACAGAATACACACTTAGAATTTATATTAATCCTGGTTTTAAGCCTTCCCATCTTAGAATATAGATAAGCCACTGGAACCACTGATGAGAAAATGGATTGGTCCCAGTCCAGCTAATCAAAACTTGGAGTGAACTGGATTTGAATAACAGTGTCAGGGTAGAATTTCTAAGAGAGTATGAGTCCTCAGCCCTCTTAAATTTCTCCCAGTTATTTTAAGAAATCCCTTGAGCTTATTTTCCTGTGTGATCATGTAGACAGTACTCCTGGCCACCAGTACACACTGGAGATGCTGTTCTCCTGATACCTCATAGTATCCTTGCTTTCTGATGTTTTGTCTTCTCCCATCTGTCTGTTACAGTGATGTTGTGCTTTCTGTACCCTATCTGATTCTCCATGATGCAGAATGTCCTACGGGACATGTAATCAAGTCCAGGTTTAGACTGGACAGACTAGTCAGGCTTCTGTGACCTCTCCTACTTTGCATCTTGTGTTGAGTTCCCTAAGTCCTGGGTTGGTATCTTGTTGGAGTGAAGAAAAATTCTCTATCCTAACTCGTACTACACCATCTCTTGGTCTCAAGGCTGGGCTGCCTCATGCTGTCAACATCATGTAGTGATCTTAGTGAAATTGCATATTTGCTCCTGCTGCTGCCCTCTGTCTTGCAGAGGCTTCCTTGTGCAGGACTCTGGCACAAACTTGAGGTGGAAGAAAGAGCTAGAGAGTGGTATACATCCCAGCTGTGCTCACACCTTTACGCTCAGTCCATACGTGAATCACTTTTTTATCTCCTTAGGATATGTTATTTCACGTAGGGCCTGCATTTCCTCAGGCAAACACTGTCTTTGAGGCCCCACCCACGGTGCTCACACAGATAAAGATCTGTATGATGCACATGGCTCAAGTCCCTAAGTTGAGGATGTTTCCTCATAGAACAGTAGAAGAATACATTTAATGAAAAGAGGTTTCTGATTGCTACCAGGGTTTAAGACACACAGAGGCTTTATGTCGTGTAGTTAATTTCTTTCAGTTCACAGTTACCCACAAAACTGGTAGTCAATAAGGTATCATTTGTAGTACAACATCTGAGCCATGGAAGATTGTAGTCATTGGTGTTCTGGTAAATTATCAACAACCAGCTCTTGAGAGGGAAGAAACCCCGTTTGGTAGCGTTTGTTGATTTCTATGGTGTAAATATCAGTGCCAATTTTAAGCCACCAACATAATATCACTGAAGGTGGAATTGGAAAGACACATTCAGGAGCATACCATCTCCTAGTATTTTCATGACACAGAATCCATAGTGACAAATAACCTCCAGGGCACAGATAATGAGAAAATCTAGTAAAATAATTAGGAAGTGGTAAATTTTGAGTATTTGTTACCTTTGGTTTGAATATAATTGATTTAATTGTAAGTTTATATAATAATAACTTTTAATAATAGCTGTATTGAATAAGTGCTCACAAAACTCTTGAAAATTTAACAATCGGTTCTTACAAGCCAGCACAGCCTGGCTCCAGCACTCCACTGGGTGTAATATAATGAGGCAAGTCTAATACTAATCTTGCAGAGCTGTGTAAGCTAGCACTGAAGACTGTCGTGAGGGAAAAGTGAATGCATATGAAATAAAACTGTCTAACAGAATGCCTGGAACATTGGTGCTATGATAAATTCTGGGGGGAAATCCAGGATAGCCTAGGATGGTAGAAGAGGCAGGAATTCATTTGGTCAGAGCTTCCACCTTAATAATTCTGAGACTGTATGTGTATTGTGTCTCGCTCAGGGTGGATCAAATCCTGCAGTTAGAGGCTGAGAGGGAAAAAAAAGAGACCAAATGACATCATTTCGCTTATGCTCCTCAAATGGTCCTCATTAAGTTGACTGCACAGACTATAAAGAGGGATTTTTAAGAGCCTGGAAAAGTTGAAGGCAGACAAGCTCTTGTTCAGAGGATGAAATGGGGTAAACCATAACATATGTACCAAATAATATAGTCTTTGTTTTATGTAATAATTTATTTTCTTCTCTCCCCTTCCTTGACATGGAAGAGACCTAACTCGAGGTCAATCCTCAGTACCCCTGAGAGCTGTAGAAAGGGCAAGACTGATCTGATGGCTGCTCTGGCAGGCACACGGCTGGAGCCTGCTGCACAGGGGCGGCCTCGCCAGTGAAATTACGATGGAGGCTTTGATGAGAGGAGGTTGCATGCTTTATGAGGCTGATAGCATTCAGCGTTTAAACCATTAAATTTGCATCTGGGAAAGCCCTGGTCAGGCAAAGGTAAAAAGGTCACATTTTCATAATGGCTTTCAGAGCTAAAGTGGTATCTTTCCTGAGGGTCTGGTTGGAAAAACATTCAGCTTTTTGTTGCAAGAGTGGTCTTGCTGAATTGAAAAGCAGTGAGATAAAGAGATCTTTTAACAAGAATACTTAATAACGAAACTCATTGACAGATACTTTCCTATTGATGATTGAGACTAGCGGCTAAACACAGTGCACTGCTGTGAAGGGGATGAATCTCCACATTGAAACTTGTAAACTTGTGGGGAATCTATTCCCCGAGTTCATCTTCATTGTTACTGTCCAACTAAGCAGATAATTGCCACACCTACAATGAATTTAGCGCAGTATGAAACCAGACTTAAAGTCAGTTTTTCAAGATTGTTTTAAATGGAACCCAGGAATTTACTAGGGATTTTATCATTTCATTGAGCCAGTGACAGCTTATTTTAAAATGATAAGTTTGTTTCCCTAATAGTTCTTAATTCTATTTTTCCCAAGTACAGTCAGTTCTGCTACAATATGACTCAGGCATGCCCTAAAACCACATGCTGTGCAGAATCATTTAACAGAAACCATAGAGCTTTGACACCAAAGCTTGAGCTCTAAAAGGCAAAACTGATGAATTGAACCTCCTCAAAGTGAAAAACTTTTGATCTTTGAGAGACCCTGTTAAGAACGTGGAAAGACAAGCTACAGGTGGGGGAAAAAATGCCATCCACATAGCTGACAAAGGACTAGTATCTAGAATATATAAAGAATTTAAAAATCTTAACAGTTAAAAAAAAGCAAATAAGCCAATCTAATTGGGGGAAAAAAAGTTAGAAAAAGACATTTCACTGAAGAGGATATACAGATGGTAAATAAGCACATGAAAAGATGTTCAACAACGTTAGCCATGAGAGAAATGCAGATGAAAATCACAATAAGATAGCCCACACACCTGTCAGAATGGCTAAAGTAAAAAAATAGTGTCAATGTTAAATGCTGGTGAGAATGTGGAGAAACTGGGTCACTTATACCTTGCTAGTGGGAACGTAAAATGGTACAGCCACTCTGGAAAACAGTTCAACAATTTCTTAATAAACTAAGCATGCAACTTCCATACAGCCCAGAATTGGCACTCCTGGGCATTTATCCCAGAGAAATAGACTTATGTTCACATAAAAACCTTTACATGGATGTTCTTAGCAGCTGTATTGGTAATAACCTCAAACTAGGAACAATCCAGATGCTCATCAACCCTGAGTAGTTACGCTGTGGTTCATTCGTAACGTGGAAGTTTCCTCAGAGATAAAAAAAGAATGAATTATAGATAAGCAACATGAGTCTCAAGGGAATTAGGCTGAGTGAAAAAATTCAATCCCTAGATGGTTCTATGCTATAGATTTCATTTGTATAACATTCTTGAAGTGACAAAACTATAGAAATGGAGAACAGATTAATGGTAGCCAGGAGTTAAAGAGGAGGAGGGAGACCATGAGGGAAATAGGAATGTTTATAAGAAGGCAACAGGAAGGATCCCTGTGGTGATGGAATCATTCTCTATCTTGACTGTCTCAATAATAGTATCTTGGTTGTGATATTATACCATAGTTTTGCAGGATGTTATCATTGGGGGAGCTGATTGGGTAAAGGATACACTGGATGTATCAGTATTATTTCTTACAACTGCAAGTGAATCTACAATTATCTCATACCAAAAATGGTCAATTAAAAAAAAATACAGGGGAGGAATAAATTGAGTTTGAGATTTGCAGATATTAGCTACTATATATAAAATAAACAAGTTTCTACTTGAAACTATATTCAATATCTTGTAGTAATCTATAATGAAAAAGAATATGAAAAGGAATATATGTATGTATATGTATGACTAAAATATTATACTGAACTCCAGAAATTGATACAACATTGTAAACTGCCTAAATTTTAATAAAAAAATAATAAAGGGATTGAGTGAAAATGGGGCTAAGGGCACAGCACTCAAAAATTTTCTCAACAAAGTAAAATAATAACTTTATAAAACTGGTAGCACAGTTGTACACTTGTTAAATGGTTAAGGAATACATAAACACTATGCTAAACATGGCACTCTACTGGAGGAAAACGGACATTCACTTGCGGAAGTGGGCTTTGCAAGGGTTGCAGTTTGTAAGTTACTGCAACATGGTAGAAGGAGGGTCCTTTGAGTTGGGATGAAGAGTTGTAACACTAGATGTGTTGGTGTGGCTCACAACACGTGTAGTGAACTGAAGTAGCTGGTGGCAGTTAAAACCTGAGATGTGTGCACATATGTGCTTTGTGTGTTCCTAGTCATTGCACTGTTGAGCAAAGTGCAGTTTTCTGTGTTCACCTATTGTTTCTCACAGTCAGAATTACACATAAACACAAAATCTGTGATCTGCTAAAACTGTTACCTGATATATCAACTGCTTTGAAACTTGCATTTTTCAAAACAAACATTATTGCAGAACTGACTTTAGAGTATACAAAAGTGATCTAATGTCCAGATAATTACTGGCAAGGGAAGAAAATTGCACTTCAAATAATAGATAATGTCAAAGATTTCAGAGGCTGAATTGTGGTGATCCTACACGAGTTCCTTTCCACAAATGTAAAGTATGTTACATTTTTGGCAAGATTTATTCTTCTTTGTTTCTACAGTATAAATTGATTAAACTTAAAAATAAACAAATGAAACCTGCTAGATTTTTACTTAAAGACAGTATTAGAGTGGTATCAGATATGGGCTAAAAGGAAGCCAAAAACATATAGATTTATCACAATTTTAGAAAAATGATTGGGCAGAAAATTATTTATGCTTTTTTTTTTCTATTTTGTTGGTTATCTTACTTTGATTTCTAACATGCAAGGGAGAGAAAAACATACATGTGGTGGAAAACAATTGCTTTTTTTTTAAGTAACTTGAAATGTATTACATTTTGTTATGAGGTAGCTGGGAACATAAATAGATTGAATATTAGAGCACATTATTACAGAATAAGAAATTGAGCCCATGGTTCACTTAGGTGGAATCCTAATAAAACAAAGGTCATAAATTTGATTCCTATGGCCTGGTTAGCTATTTGTTTCTGTTGATACAGATGGCTCGCCTAACCAGACCTGCCATCTTGCAGTACATTCTGTTGGTCACAAAAGAAATTTATGAAATTTTACATTGTTCAAATCTGTTAAAAACTCTAATGCTTATAGAGCAATGGTATAAAGGAATTCAACTTAGATATCTATGCCATGAGGCTGCCCATTAGACATTACTGTAACTGGTCTCAGAGCTCAAACACTGAAATGCTATGTGGTGATGCACAAATTATGGGGAGAAAAACACCAGATAATTTTCTTGTTCCCAACTTAAAGTTAATAATCCCGAGAGATAGTGGAATGAGAAGCGATTGTGGAGGAAAAGTCTGAGCTGGAGGTTGAAACATTAAAAATGGTGCAGTTTTCTAAAAGCAAGAAAATGGTGGCAATAATGACCAAAAAAAGGGAGGTGTATGTGTGTAGATGACACTCCAGCAGAGGAAGTCACCATGGGTAAAACTCACACTCTTTCTCAAACCCAATTGTGAATAATAAATCAGTGAAAATCGAAGGGAAAAAGCTCTCCATTTTTAATAAGACAAGGAAATAGCTGCAACCTCAAACCACAAATTATAGAACAAACCTTCCAAATACTGAGAAATAGACACCAGCAAAAAGAAGAGGGAACTGAGTGCCCAGACAAACCTCTTCAGACATAAGGCAGGAGACAAATTTCCTTAAACGTCAGCATTATGGTCCTGAGAGATTCTTTAATTAAAGAGATAAGAGTTTCAGACTGTGGGCAAACTTAGGGGAAGTAAAACTATTCCTTGTAGACGGCTGGCTTAGAGAGCTCAGAACGGCCAGGAACTACCTCTGCTGTAGTCTCTTAGCCTAGGTAAGTGATAGGGCAAAGAGGAAACAATCTGGCATATGAGGGATTTTACTGTGAAAAAAAGCTGGATTTTTGAATGCCAATCTTGAAGGAAGAGAAATATGTACCCAGATAAGAAAAAACAGACACAATGAGAAAGCATTCAGTTTATATTTATACCCAGGTTGTAGACTTGTCCATCTGTTTGTTCAAAAAATATTCACTGAGAACCTTCTTTGTGCCAGAACCACTGCTCTCTGTTGGGATTTAGCAGTGAAAAGGAGAAACATCTCAGCGTTCACAGAATTAGCTTCCAGAGATAAAGATCCATTTGTATTCCTGACTCAAGAACACCCCACCTGACACTATTCTTTAGCAAAAAGCTGGCTCCATTCAAAGATAAGTTACCATTAGAAAAAAATAAAAAAGAATTATATGCATGTAAAGTGAATAAAAATAAAGCAAGAAAGGACTTTAAGCAACAGACAAATGAAGAATGTATTTTTATATTTATCAGTACAAATATTAATTTCACATCAAGAAAATAAGAGTATGTTTTTAATTCTCAGGGACCAAAAATGAAGATGAAACTGAAAACTTCTTCTAATGCTAAGGCAGCCGCAGAGGTGTCTGGCAGCACCAGAACCATATGGTCATGGATTTTAACAGCCACATACAGGACAGAAACAAGATTTTAGGCCTGTGCAAGGTAGGGATTGGAACTAAGAATGCTGTAGGGTAGGCAATAAAAATTTATGCTTTTTTGAAAAAGGAGACAAAAAATTAATTTGTCTTTACAGTGGAAAGGAAATTCTCTCCTGGGGCCAGCCATTACAAGAGTTTGGAGTTGTAAATTTGGACTACCTGTGCAGTCCAGGAAACCTATAATAGAAAATTAATTTAAAGTGGTCTTAAATATTCTAGAGTCCCTGGAAGAAACAAATGCACAACTTCTCTGAGAATGCCTCTGCAGCTTAAACCCTCGTGGTTCTCACAGATCACCAAAGTCGGAACACGTGCCCACATTATAAACAGCAGGACAAATTCCACAAATTAGCAGAAATAAATGGAGGAACTAAAGCTCAAGGGACTTCAAATTTTGGAAGTATCATGTAAGAAACATAAAGTGATTAAGTATGTAGAGAACTAAGATTGAAACCAAGAGACTAAAAGCAGATTAGAAAAAGAATTTACAAAAATGAAAATAAAAGTTTAATGGGCAGGTTAAATAGTAGACTAAATACAATTAAAGGAAGAAACAATCAACTGGAAAATAATTCTGAGAAAAATCATCTGGAACATACATCAAAGAGAAAGTGAGGGGAAATATGAAAATAAATTAAAGAAACACAAGGAGGGTGGTAAAATGAGAATGTCTAAATCTACCTAATTGGAGTTTTAAAAAGAGAAAATGATAAGAGTCAATATCAGTGATAAATGGTTAAAAAGTTTTTAGAGCTCAAGAGAAGATTCAGGAATCCCAACAAATACATTAAAAATTCCTTCTCTACACACATTGCTGTGAAGCTGCACAAAACCCAAACCAAAATAAAGATTTTAAAAGCACTTGGATAGAAAAGAAACATTATCTATAAAGGAAAAGTAGTCATACTGATGGATAACTTCTCAACAGCAATAGTGAAATAATATCTTCAAAATGCTAACAGAAAAGTATTGTCAACTTAGAATATTTTTCTTAAAGAACGGCATAGGCCATTTTCAGACAAATCAAAGTAGAGATTAGACTACTAGTAGACTTTCACAACAAAACCTTCTAGATGATGTACTTTGAGAAGAAAGAAATTGAACCCAAAAAGAATATTTAAGAAGAAAAAAAAGATGAAGAAAGACATTTTTAAACATGTGGGTAACTCCTGAAAAGTATTGAGCATGTAAAACAATAATGATTGTTTTAAATAAGAGTTTTAGTATAGAAACAAATAACATGATGTAAGATGAAATTGGACTCATGGGATTAGTATCCAAGTTTTTTCTATTGCATGGGAGGAAGACGAAGATGATTAACTTAAAAATCATTGACAGTGTTAAAGGGGTACCAAATGTTGTATATGACTTAAAAACCTAATAAAAAAGGAAAAATGGAAATAAAATAGCAGAAATAACCTCCAAAAGGGCAGAAAAACTTGGTGGTGGGGGGGAAGGAATCACAGAAAAAAAAAAAAATAGGACAAATTGTAAGTACAAAATGAGATGGTAGGAATAATAACAAATATATCAACAATCAAATATATATATAAACAGACCAAACACTCTAGTTAAAAGACTGATATCATATTGGCTTTTAAAAAATCTAATTCCATGCTGTTGGGAAGAGATAAACATAGAAGGTAAGAACACAGAAAGCTTAAAATTAAGGTATAGAAAAGAATGTATCAGGCAAACCCTAATGAAAAGAAATCTGCTATAAAATTAATGCCACACAAAATAAACCTTAAAACAATAGAATATAGGAGTAATAAAAAGAGTTAGTGTATAATAACAAAAGGTTCATTTCACTAAGAGTTATACAATTGTCATTTTGTACATAGAAAATATAACTTCTAAATATTAAAAAAACAAGTTTTAACATAACTATGAGAAATTGACAAACCTACTTTCATAATAGATTTTATGACACTAAATTATAACTTATAGAGTAAGTGTGAAGATGTTAGCAAGAATGTAGAAAATAAGAATTGTGTGACAAACAAAATTTGATCTAACAGATGTATTAGAAACCTGCCTCTCCAAATATATTTCACAATATTGTTAAGCCCACATGGAATAGATATAAAAAATTACCACAGATTAGCCCATAAGGCAAGTTTTAACAAATTTTAGGAATCTACTATTGTGTAATTCTTTGATGATAAAATTTAAGATAGCAGTCAATAACAATTAGATAACCAAAAAAGACCCTATATGTTTAATCTATAACTTATCACTGAATACCTCATAGGCCAAGGAAAGAATTAATATGAAATTTACAAATTAATATGAATTAATAGGCCAAGAAAGGAATTCATAGAAAATGGTTAAAATAAAAACGAACATATTTATAACAACATTTAGAGACTATAACTACAACAGTACAAAAGGAAAATTCATAAATTAAATGATGTCTATTTGAAAAGAGGGGAAAAAATGAATTTATTGAACAACAAATTTAAAATAAACAACAACAAAAAAGAGACACAAAACAAGATAAAAAAAACTTCTTTGACCAGAAATGAAAAAGAAGTGCAAAATGTGAGCTGAGCCGAAGCCCTGGCAGCCAAGATTATGATACCTGAGGGATAATGGTGACTAGAAGGGCTTTGCTAAAGCTAGGAGCAGGGGCTTCCTAGTTCTTGGAAGGAGGCTAAAGGACACTGAGGATGCCTGCCTGAAGATAAGACTGAAACAGGTATGGATCTAGAGAGACAAAGTGGGTGGGCAGGGAAGATAGCCTCACCATAAAGAACTAGATCAAACCACACTCCAGTCTGGGTCTTTGATACCCTTCATTTCATCACAGCCCCCAAATGCTATTTAAAGACTTGACTGCAGGTAAGAGGTCTGGGAGCCTGAGTGGATGCAAGCACAAAATCTCCCATCCCATTCAAAATGTGTCTGACAAGATTCTAAGGCACTGTTAAGAAACATGGTCAAGATGAATATGGAGATGAGATCATCTTAAAAGCCTGTTTGAAACTTCCAGTGTTCAGAGCAACACAATACATGTGTCAGATAAAGACTGTTTTTGGCATAAAATATTCTGTCAGTTCTGAAAACTTCTCATAATGGAGCTAGTGCCCTTCCTGGGATTAGTGACAAGGGAGTTGTAACCACCCCTGTGCAGAGAGGAAGGCACCCTGAAGAGGAGAGGGTGTCAAGAAAGCCGTCTTGAGAGGAATGGTGACCTTCTCTGAAGGAACATAGCAGCCTAAGGTGACTCCGCAGGAAGTGGCTTCCCTGACATCCGTCTCACTGCCTTCCTTCCATCTGCCATCAGGATTCCTGTTAGTCAAAACCAGCGTGAAGCCAGAGGGCAAGGGAACCTGTTGATGACCTACTTCTCTTGGTCAGCTACCTAAGGCACCTAGCAAGGTTGAGAAGGATGGAGGAGAGGCAAAGGGAGGATACCTAATCCATGCTCTCTCAGTGTTCTTTCTCTCCAGGCTGCTCTCCCTAAAACAAAGTATAATTTAAAGGATTTCTATTCTGGATATAATTTCCCTCTTTTGTTTAAATTACTTTTGTATAATGGTGCTTTGCTTTACACTTTCTTTTGACATAGAATTTTGTGCATACTGATAGAACAGTCTTTTTTTTTTTTTGGCTTTAGAAAAAAAATCATTGAAAATGATCTTTTCAACCAAAATACTGTCTAATGTCATCGTTATATATTTTTTCTTCTTCACCAAAATGACTTACTCTGAAATTTCAAACTACTTTTTAGGGCTGTAATAATGTGATTTCCGTTAAGGAATAAGTAGGCCAAAGGCAATATGAGCAAATTTACCTACGAAAATGTCCCCTATCAAAAACCCTTAGTGAGTTTGCCTTTAGGTAGAAGCATATGGAAAAGGGGGACCAATCAGATGATGACTCGGGGCGAATATCCTTATGTTCCTTCAGGAAGAGAAACATGCTGAGCATAAAAATCATTTTAGAAACTAATAAAATTACAGCCAACAGACTCTCACTTCTGGACAGATGGAGTAGACATAAATATTCCTATTGCTGTCACTAAGTAGGACCAACAACCCTGAAGATACATATAAACGTAGTGTGAGAAGACTCTGAAAAGTGCAGAGAGGAAGTCAGACCAACTGGGGACCTTGGGATCATTCTTTTTTATTTTTATTTTCCCTGCCTTTTTAGTTGGCAGATGTGATGCTGCTATTTGTTAGAATACTTTTTTCATTTGTTCTGTTCTTTTTTCCTAAGAACAACAATGTATATACATTGGTATTCCTTTTTCCGTCTTTTATCTTTTTTTGATTCACTTTTGTATCTTTTTCTTTTCCATTTTGTTACGTAATTTTATGAAACTCTTCTTTTATATCTCCTGTTTACCTTTTATTGTTTTTAATGTAGTTTTTAATCTGTTAAGGTTTTCTTTTTCCTCCATTTCCTTTCTGAGCTTTAACTATTTGTTGGTCTTCTCCTGATGTTTTACAGTCTTCGTTAACTTTTAATATCATTTATTTGGGATCTTTTTTTTCTTCAAAGACCATGTTTCAATCTCTCAGATTATGAGAGTTATATATAGGTGGATACTTCCCCTTTCATACAGGGATTTCACATACTTTTCCTTTGAGATATATGTGTGCATGCATGTGTAGGTTTGTTTCTATGTTTGCTTCTTTCTGGCTATTCCTCATCTTTGGACACAAATAACTATATTAAAGTTAGCATTTGCTCATGAATAGTTTGGGGAGTGTTAGAACAGGGATCTAAGTGAGTATGAGCCTCCAATTCAGGTTTGGTGTGTTAAACATCTTTCAAAAATTTGTTATTCTCTGCCATGGAAATACATATGCAAATCACCAATAAACATATGAAAAGTATTCAACATAATTATCAGGGAAATAATGTGATATCACTACACATCCACTCGAATGGCTATAATAAAAATGACTGACATTATCAAGTGTTGGAGTGTCTTTGGAACTACTAGGTTATCATATGCCATTGGTGAGAAGGGTAAATTGATGCAAGTGTTTTGGAAAATAGTTTGGCTACTAAAGTTAAATATATATTTCTCTGGGCTATACCAGCACTGACCAGAGTATTGTTATAATGATGGAGTAGAAAAAGTCAAGGCAAAAAGTGCATTTAACTGCTATACCAATCCTGCTTTGACTAGTAAAATATTCACTCTTTATAAAGTAAAACACTAGTTTCTTACATGAAAAAATGATTTTCAAGTCATACAACAAAAGATAACAAAGTAGTAACTGTTGGGTAAATCATTTCTTTATTCATAGAGTCATTCTATGAATATTTGTTGAGATTTATTGTGTATCCCCCAGTACAGTTGCCATTACCAGGAACTAACACCTGGTAGTAGGAGGTGTGTACTATAAATAGACACAGTGAAGTGTTGTGTAGCTCGGATGGACATGTGCATGGTTACAATGAGGACACCAAGGAGGAAGTGGTTGGCCTTACATAAGAGAGTCAGAAAGGGCTTTGTACAGAAGGTTATCTTAAGCCAAATGTATATAATTATTATTAAAGCATACAATCCAGAAATGTATAAACATGGCAAAAATTACAAAGTAATAGTGATAAAACTTGTATTTTTGATCTGTAGAGCAGTATCATAGGATGGGGATGATCAAGAAAGAAAGCTAAGGAGAAAAAGAGATGGATCATTTTGGGGGTAGAATTGTCTAATCATTACTTTTTAGCGTTGAGCTTGTGTTTGCTGACTGTGATTCCCCAGTTCTGACTAGGCATGGAAACTTGACAGTTTTACAGGACTGTCCCTCCCCCCGATCCCCTGCCCCTCCCCCCTCCTTTCGTCAAAGCGTGAGTAGACCCAGTGTGCACACCTGTGAGATCAACTTTCCAGTCTAAATATCTTACATAAAATCTTTTGAAAGCAACGGGGTGCACTCACTTAAAGCTTTAGGCATGGGAGCCAATTTTTAATTTGTTCCTCCTGTTTGCTGAAAATATAGTATTTCTCTTTCAAAGACTTTATTAGAAACCTGGTTTTCTTATGGGAACACAGACAAGCAATTTACGGTGATGAATTAGTGATGATGGTTAGAGTCAAAAGGTTCTTCAGTTATTAGAGGTTTGTACTATTTTTTAAAAAGTATTAAATTTGCACAAATATTTCAAATTTTAAAGGAGCCAGTTCCAAAGAGAGAAATAAGAGCAGTTAATAATGGCAGTCATGATGACAAAAGGGACAGTGATGACTACCACTGTACCTGATGATGTGCCAAGAACCAACCATACAAAGCATTTCACGTACAGTTTCTCTTTTAAGGGTAGGTGCCAGTGGATGGCATAGTCTTATTTGAATTGTCAGAAAGTCTATTGTAAAAATGTTGATGGCAGAGGAAAAAACTTGCTTTAGATTATTTTCTGAAGTCATAAAAGCATGGGAAAAATAGGCTTGCTGGCCAAGGACAATGGTGAAGTTTTGGAGATACAAAAAGCTGAACTCCACTTTCTATTTTCCTTCTCTCTTTTCCATCAAGAAGAATCATCTTGATGGAAAATGGTAAAATGAATATGGATAAGGGGAAACAAACTTATTAAACACAAAATAATTCTAAAAGGGACCCTAACAGCTCTAAAGGAGTTTACCTGAAGGCTGGAGTGAATTCAACCACAAAGTACAAAAAGAACTTTCAAGTGAGAGCAACAGCAATCTTGGAATCTTGGAATACAGAGGGCTGCTGAGAGACTAGGGATATGTGTGGGTAACTCAGCTATTTTGTAACAGGAGAAAAGTATAGTCTACAAACTTCTTTGAGGGGCCCTATTGTAAGAGAGATTATTGTATTTTCTTGATTTTAAGTCACACTTTTCTTTTTTGCACATTAACATTTTAGAAAATGGGAGGTGTCTAAAAACCAAAGTACGATCTCAAGCCACCAGACCCAATATAAATTATTAATGCCTACAAATACACTAGTGATGATTAGTTACCACATGTTTTTCTTTAAAGTTCCTTGCACTTAATACATATGGTTGGATTTGAACTTAAATTTGATTCCTTCCTTTGACATATAAAATATCTTAAAAACTATTTTGACCTAGCATTGGAATAAAAAGCTCTGGGGCATATAGAGTATACAATACAAGAAATGCAATTATGTCTAGTAGGAATGGTCACATTTTCTGGAATAGATCATAGAATTTTCAAAGTTCAAAGAGTTTAGTATGATCAATCTATGTGACATCCTCTACCTGTCAAAGACTTCAGAATGTATTTTGAAATTTTATCAATAGCCAAGCCTAAAAGTAACAAGAGATCACGACTATGAGTGTGGATTGTGAAAAGAATATTATGGCAAAGCCAAAATGATTCAAAAGAATTTTTAGGCCCTGAATGTAAAGAAGGCTGAGTGTTTTGAAAGTGGTATAAAATGGTAGAGTAACTGTGTGCTTTTTTTCAATAAAAAGACAGAAATAATATAATTCCCCCAAAATATATTATTAAATTGATGTAATTTCTTATCATCCCGTTGTATTAGAATTAGATAAACATGGCATTGAAAATAAACTGTAAATTCTAATATTTATGGTTAAGTCATTTTAGACAAAGAGACCAAGACAGTTCACTAAAGAATAAGTCTTTCAATAAATGATGCCATGACCACAAGGTATCTATATGAAAACAAACAAACAAAAAGCAAAAAGAATTTAGATTCCTCACAACATAAACTAAAATTAACTTGAAGTGGATCATAGGTACCCATGTAAGAGTTAAAACTATAAAACGGTTAGAAGAAAACACAGGAGTAAATCTTTATGATCTTGAGTTAGTCAATGATTTCTTAGACATGAAGCCAAAAACACAAGTGATAAAGGATTGATAAATGGGACTTCATACTCAAACTAAAAACTTTTCTGCTCCAAAGGATACTACCAAGAAAAGGAAAAGACAACCAGCAGAATGGGGAAAATATTTACAAATTAGAGCTCTGTTAAGAGACCTGTAGTTAAAGTGTATAAAAGACTCTTAAACCTCAACAATAAAAAGGCAACCAAAATGTTTTAATGTATGAAGGATTTGAACAGACATTAATCCAGAGAAGATGACAAATTAGCAAATGAAAAGATACTCAATTTTATTAGTCATTAGGGAAATGCTAATCAAAACCCTGTGATAGCACTTCATATCCACTAGAGTGGCTATAATAAAAAGTGTTGGTAAAGATGTTGAGAAACTGAAACTCTCATTTATTGCTAGTGGGAACATAAAATGGTGCAGTCACTTTGGAAATTAGTTGCCCAGTTCCTCAAAATGTTAAATATGGAGTTAACATATGACCCAGTAATTTTACTCTTAAGTATTTACCTAAGAGAAGTAAAAACACATCCTCATACATAAACTTGTACAGGAATGTTTGTAGCAGCTTTATTCATAATAGCTAAAAAGTGGAAATAATCCAGATTCCCATCATTTGATAAATGGATAAATAAAATAAGGTATATCCATAAAATGGAATACTATCCAGCAATAAAAATGGATGGAGTACTAATATATGCTATAACATGGAAGAACCTCAAACATGATATAAAATGAAAACAGTCAAAAACAAAAGAACACATTGTGTAATGCCATTTATAGAGAATGTCCAAAATAGGCAAATACATAGAGACTAAAGGCAGATTAGTGGTTGCCTGGGGATGCAGAGAAAGGGAATGAAATTGGGCAGGGCAGGGATGGGGAGTAACTGCTAATGCTTACAAGATTTCTTTTGGGGATGATAAAAAGGTTCTAAAATTATATTATGGTGATGGTTGTATAACTCCAGAAATATACTATACATTTAATTGTACAATTTTAAAAGGTGAACTTTGTATTATATAAAGCATATTCCAGTAAAGCTACTTCTAAGGCATTAAAAGTGAATAGTTTTTGAGCAGATGAAAGAGGAACTAGAAATCACAAGGACCCAGACTGAGTTTACTAAAAGGAGGTCAAATTGGACTAACTTCCTTTTATCACAAGTGGGGTTACTCTTCCACTAGATTGGGAAATGCTGTTAACCTAGTGTATCTGAGTCTTATATTAGTGTGTATTAGCAACGTATATTAGCAAGGTCTCTCATGTCCTGATAGACAATTTTGGGAAATAAAACTTGAAATTATAGGGAGTTTGATGGATTCATAACAGAACAAATGTACAAAAAAGGGGCTGACTAATGAATATACATCATTATTAGAGGGATATTTCATTGTGAGATGCAATATTCTGATTCAGATATTATTCTGATTAGCATTTTTATCAATGACTTGGTATATGAATGATCATTGAGAATAATCGCTTATTGAATCCTAGCAGCAAAATGCTAACTATTGTTGACAAAAGTTCTCACTACATTTGCTAATATTTATCTGGATACACCTAGTAAAAGAAGCAAAAGGAAAATTAAACAAACAGCAAGAAATACTTCTTGGGATTAAATTTTTCCAGATTATCATGTATTCATATGCTCCAAACAACTTTATAAATGTTCAAATTTGGAAAAATGGGGTCTCAAGTCCTAGTTCTATTTTTTCCTCAAAGTTCTCCCAAATTTCAGTTCTGTGAATTGAGTAACTAAAGCCCCTGGAAGGTATGTTCATACTGAACAACACTGCTGGTCTTGGCCAGCACAGTCCCCCATGGACTAGAGCTGTGAGCTGGCCATAAATAGTAGTACTGGGTTTTGTTTCCAGTCATAGAATTTACTTACTAAGCATGGAAAGACTAAGAGACTCTTGGGGAATTAACATCCTAAAAGGACCCATCAAGTCAACCCTCTGCTCTTCCAGCAAGTTTGAAACGAAATTGATGGTTCTGTGCGCATGTTGTCCTTCTCCATTGCATGTTGGCTGCTCCATCATATTTATTAAAGGTAGAAAAGCCAAGTACAACATGTTTTGGAAACTAAATACCTAGTGTCCTGACACACTTTCTGGATGAGCCATGAGTTAGTGGATTCTTTACAAACACTGGTCTATCCACTCAGTGTTTACTGGGAAAGACGTTTTCTCCTCTTTTTTTTTTTTTTTTCCCCGATTGTTTGATTAGAATAGATGTTTTTTCTTTGGCCTTTGAATGAAGTTGGAAGTTACATTTCTGCCAAAACACAGGTTGCAAAACACCTCGAAGTGACCTGAACTACTACATCAAGCATGAATCACTGAAGTCATTGCTTTTAACACTTTAGCAGAGGTCTTTCAAATACCAGTGTCTGGCCTATTCTCCAATGAAATAAATACTTTATGCTTTTCTCCCAAGACTTCTCTCAGCAACCCACTTCCACAAACAATGCAAAGCAGAAAAGTGGAAGCATTAACAGGATAAATGCTAAAGATTACATTTCCCCTCTAAAGAACATATACTACATGAGGGCTTTTAATAATTAAAGTATTTATAACATAGTAATTACTACATAAAGTTCTCTGATAACATCTTTCTTTAGGCATAAAACATAATTTAGGCCTAACCACAGATTGCTTTTATTTTGGTATGGGATGACTTTGCCTTGGTTCTAGAGTTTTCAATGATTCTAGTAATCCTAACAATACACACCATTTACTGAGAAAAGTGCCAAGCAGTTGTGCCAAATATATGACAGGTAGCATTTCTGCGTTTCTGTAAGATGTACATTAATGTTCTCATTTTCTGTATGAGGATGTTCTCACTCAGAGAAATTAAGTAACTCATGCAGATTCACTGCTTGTAAGTGGCAGAGTCAAGATTGGAACCCATGTTTGTCTGACTCCAGTTTATTGTCCCCTCCTCTGAGTTGTAAGCCAGTCCCACATTCCTTTTCTTATCAGGTTTGCGAAGTTTTGTGATTGCTTAAGTGGGAATGTGTAGATAACCTTTGAGAGGTTATGCTGCATACTAAAAAGATAACAAATTTTAAGTGAGAAGAAGAATATCCACTCAGGGGTGTTTACTACACATGATCTTAAACTTTCATTTTACAAAAATTATGATTATCCCATCTATTTCTTCATAGCATACTTTATTTTTTCAGTCTAAACCCACATCACTGTCCTACCTATATTAAGTCCTAGGTCTTATATCTTATGTTTTGATTTGATGTTTTATTCCCTTCCCTTCTTATTTATTCTAAACTATACACTTATTTTAAAATTCATTTCTCTCATTAGTTATTTATTTAACTTCCTGTCTTATCATCTCCAACTTCACATTTTTCTCAGATAATTTACACGTGAGAAGAATATGGTGGACCAAGAATATCAGAAAAGATAAGACTACCAAAAAAGATTCCACCCACCTCAGACTCTCTAGATTCCTTGCATTTGTCCTGTTTTTGTTTTTTTATTGAGTAGAAAGAACCATAACAGAGATATTACTCATCTTATTTGTGTCTTAAAATCAAAGATTTAAAAAGTGCTAGAGTTGCAGAATTTTCTAATTAAAACAAAAGCAAAGCTTTGATATAGAGGAGAGGAGTAATAAGACCAATTGTGTTTTAGTAAGCACATTCTGGAGGCGTGAAGCATAGTGTTTAGGTTATTGTAATAGTTTAGACAAAGCCAATGAGGTTTGAACCAAAATAAAAGGAGTAGGTAATAGAAAAGGGTAGCTGATGTGAATGCTGTAAGTTAAGGAGATAATATCTATTAAGCAGAAAGAATGATTGGATGAAAGTACGAGTAAGAGGAAATGTTCTTAACTGTCTTTCAAAATGAGGAGGAGTAGGTTTGGGAGGACAGATGACACAAATAGATTTTTTTACCCATTTGCTTATTACTCGGCCATTAGACTCTAACAGTCAGTAGGATACGAGCTTAACTTTGTTAAATATAATGCCTGACGTTTAATAGGCACTCAATATAGAGTACTTCCAATTTTGGTTATATTGAGTTTAAGGCACTGATGGATCATGTAGTTAGAGATGTAAAGAGACTAAAAGGAAATAACTAAAACACTAATTGTTATTCACTCTGCTTGTTAGAATTATGCTAATTTTAATTTTATTATTTTATTCTAAATACACCAGACTGATTGCTACAATGAACATACATTACCTTTATTTTAAGAAAAAGTTAAAGGTTATTTATTATTTCAAAAAAGAATAAGGCTGGACAGGCAAATATGAACCATCAGGGCAGCCTACAGGGACAAATAATGCATATCAAAGAAACAGTTAGAAATCTGAACAGAAAACTTGCATTAATTTATACTCCAGTCCAGATTTTGATAGTGCCTATGTCACCATACAATCAAGCACAGATGTCATAGCTTATTTCAAATTTCATACAACCTTTATCATGTATTAGGAGAATCAGTGTTCTGAGCCAAATCACTGGGTCTTTCAGACTGAAAAAGCAAATAGCTGGTGACACCCCTTAGCCATCAGTTCCATTCTTAATGTTGTCTACTTATCCTTTTCTTTTGAGTTTCTGAAGTCTTTTATTTTAAGGTGAAAGAGGTCATTTATCTGCCTGTAACTGCTGCTAGTTTTCTTTAAGCTCATCTTGAAAAAAAAAAAATTCTTATAGCAGACAGACCATTTTATGACAAAACTATGAAGGAAATAAATGCCATACATACAAACTAGACATACATAAAACAATTTTTTTTGTGTGTTTGTCTTTCCAGCCAGTGAAACTTTCAGTTTCTCCAAAGCAGAAAGGGTAAGACCTAACTTTATTTAGGTCAATAAGGCTGTTTTCCATGACAGCCTAAAGAAAAGGGGGAAAAAAAAAAGAGTTCTTTACAGAACCATAGGAAACAAAGAATTAAAGAATGTATAGTACCATGGAAGAATGGAGAAACTGTGACCCTTATGAAGAAACAGAAGAAAAAAGTCATTTAGCCAGGAAGAGAGTTGGTAAAAACAGAACTGAATAATTTCCTCCTGATTAGTACATAAAATATTAAATATTCACTGCGGACAGTAATGAGAGCAGTGTACGAGAGATGGAGAAGGTGAAAAAGAACACAGCCTGTCAAATGTCATATCTTGTTTCCTGTCATTAGCTTGTAACATTTTATACTCTAACCACGTGTATGATACTCTCATTTTTCACTACAGGTCTGTAGGGTGGACATATGCATTTGATATTTCTGAAAAAAATCGGCTTTTACTATCGATATTCTTCCTCTGTAAGAGGTTTCTTAGAAGCAAACATATTTTTAGTGAGATATGACAGGTTAATGATGTACCAAGACTGAAAATAAAAGATCTAAATGATCTCTAATGTCCTAAGAAGAGAAAAGGAAAAAAATATTATTCAGGGGGAAGCACCAATTTCAAAACCATCCTCATATTTCAACATCAGAAAGCAGTTCAAAGAAGTTATTAAGTGCCTGCTTCAGGATTTTACTGTGGGCATCTTCATTACAAAGTCACTAAAAATGTCACAAATACCAAGTGGGAAAGAACGTGATGTGAGGTTTAGAGAATGGGGAAATTCTTGATTTACTTTTGAAAACCCAGGTGGAGAGAAATAGTAAAAACTGCTGGCCAGAATATGCTATGAAGACAAGGATCTGTGTCATTCATGTATTTACAAGTGGAGGTGTTGCTAGCTAGGTCAGCATACACAGGAGATGTGGCGATGTTACTGAAGTCAGCTGTGGACCCAGGACTAGGCAGGTCTGAAGTATTTATAGAAGAATATAAGTATCAGCAACAATTGTGGCCAGGAGAGATTAGTATAAACCATCAATCACAACTCTTTTTCATAACAGTGAAAACCTACAGAAGATATATTTGCCCTTAGATACTCATCATAAATTTAGGTTTTACGTGCACTTAAATTTAACTTGTGCAAAATTTAAAGGTTTTGGTTGTACTCAACAGTGGCATACTATACTATAGAGAAAAATGTGTATCTTGTATTATTTGCTTGGCAATAAAGTTTATATTTATTCCGGAAAAAAAGGAGAAATGGAAACAGTAATAAAGGTGAGATCACTTGTGAGAGAAATTGATGAATGCAGGAAAGGGAGAAAGTGGTGCAAGGTGGCATTCAGAGCGCAAAGCAGGCATATATTAACATATTATGATGCAGGACAGTTCCTGAAAAGTTGTGAATTATATTAGCGTGGTAGACTTTGTAGCAATAACCTACATGGACATGGGTGTGGTAAACTGATAACAATAATGCTCTCAGATCTTCTCCCTTCCTTTGGACCCTGTCCTTTGCCATGTGACTTTGCAGCTGGAGGTGAAGTATATATCCTTGCCTCTTGATTCAGAGCTTCTGTCATGTGACTCACTTAGGCTGGAAAGATTGAGAAGATATGACCAAGCAGAGACTTGGAAAGATGTTTGCCCATTTCTACCTGTGCTTTTGCCCTCTGCCATCACCATGACAATGACACACCTGAGCTAACCGGAATGTTAAGATTCATGTGGAATAGAACTGAGTCATCCAAATCACCTTAGCCACAGCCATTAGGTCAGCCATTGGCTAGCCAGTCCCAGACATGCAAGTAAACCCTACCTAGATCAGAAATCCATAGCCACGTACCAGATGTGTAAGCAGTCAGTGCTATTCATTGTATGCCACTGGGGATTTGTTATTGGTCATTATAGGGCATCTTTGTGGTTGTAGAAAACCAATTCAGTGGACAAGGTGATTATACTGATTATATCCAAGATGGCCAAGTGATTTCTTTTTTTTTTTTTAACATTTTTTATTGATTTATAATCATTTTACAATGTTATGTCAAATTCCAGTGTAGAGCACAGTTTTTCAGTTATACATGAACATATATATATTCATTGTCACATTTTTTTCTCTGTGAGCTACCATAAGATCTTGTGTATATTTCCCTGTGCTATACAGTATAATCTTGTTTATCTATTCTACAATTTTGAAATCCCAGTCTATCTCTTCCCACCCCCCACCCCCTTGGCAACCACAAGTGTGTATTCTATGTCTATGAGTCTATTTCTGTTTTGTATTTATGCTTTGTTTGTTTTTTGCTTGTTTGTTTGTTTTTTAGATTCCACATATGAGCGATCTTATATGGTATTTTTCTTTCTCTTTCTGGCTTACTTCACTTAGAATGACATTCTCCAGGAGCATCCATGTTGCTGCAAATGGCAATATGTTGTCAGTTTTTATGGCTGAGTAGTATTCCATTGTAAGATGGCCAAGTAATTTCTTATGAATAGAGTAGATCATATATTTTTGGTTCTTTGTCACTCTAAAATTTGTTTTGAATAGTGGGAAATTGTAAATTTTCAAAGACATTTATAAATGTCTTCCCTTACAGAAATCAACTATTTTAAATATTTTATTCAATGCATTAAGAACTTAATGTTAGCCATTTAGCCCTCTATTTAGAGGCATGAATTACAAAAAAGTATAAAAGACCCCAGATAAATTGTTAATTTTTATGTAAAATGAAAAGTAAACAATTTTTATATGTATCTATTTTCCAAAGGTTTGAGTGGTTTACAATAGTTAACACTTTTGAGTGCTTGTTGAGTGAATGTTTTTAGAGTGGTACCATTATCTTTAATTTACAGTGAGAAAATTGAGACCCAAGGAGGTTAAGAAACTTGTTCAGAATCACATAGCTAGGAAGTGATTGAACTGGGACTTAATACGGCTGCAAACTCCACACTACATCACCACACTTCACTAGCATGAAAAATAAGGGAATAATTAAGCATTGGATTTAGCAGTACAATTGTGATTTTGTTTTTATTTTTAAGGCAGTATTTCAGTGTAAATGTACTATAATCACTTACAAGTGCTAAATACTTGAAACTGCTTCTTAATTCAATAAAGTTAAAAGAAAGAAATGTGGAATCAGGCATTTGGGTACCTACTATCACCTTTATTTTTAGATATTTTTAGATATTTTATACAAACAAATGAACCACTTGTTTTCATTTCCATCATATACATAATGGGGGCAATAGCACTTGAGACATTAAGAAAAAACCCATGCCTTGCATTTCCTACCTTAAATGATACAAAATAATTTAAAAATATTATTTGCTGCATTAATACTTAAGAGTTGGTAATGGTGGCAAACTTTCTTGTCTAATCACATGACTTTTGCAGTGTATTGACAGAACATTGATCTGCTGATGGTACCACATGATGGTACCACAACCGTACAGATGCCAAGACTCTTTGTGCATAGTGTCTGTAGTCCTAGGCTGATAAGAAGCTATGCTTTGCCGTCTCTAGACATTCAGGACTGATAATACCACTCGGCTTGCAAAAGAGCTGTGCCTAATATAGACAGAGTATACTGCTTTTATTTAATTACCTGACTAACATTAGTCACTTAGAACCACAAAACTTGTGTTGGCTGCACCTCCAACTACCATGGAGGGAGGCTGTAACATGGGATATGCTTGACTTGGGTTGATCCTTGCATTGTGGAGACCTAGAAGAAAAAAAGTTAAAATATTTCACCCAGTTTTCAGCCAATAGCTGGAGAAAAGGAATAATACAGATCATGAATTTTTACTTGTTTTTCAAGCAGAATTTTCCTAAATTATTTCCTGTTATTCCTAAACATTATGAAATTATCATCTTCTATTTAGGATATGAAGGAGAAAAAGATGAGAGAGAAAGAAATGAAGGAAGCTAAGCAAAGGAGAGCAGGATCTAGAGAAAGGAGACTAACAAGCTAGTTCTTTCCTCCATTTTTTAATTGAAGTTAACCCTTCTTATAGGCAAGTGATAAAATGCATGAATTTTAGGATTCTGCACCTTGATGATGTTTTTTTACTTGTGTGCAGACCTGGGTAACTACTACCGAGATCAAATTTAAAACATTTCCATACCCAAAAGGTTCCTTCATGCCCTTCCCAGGCATGCCCAACCCTTACCTTCTGAGATAAACACTATTCAATCTTCAGCACCATAGGTTATCTTGCCTGTTCTTGAACCTCACGTAATGAATTATATAGTATGTAGGTTTTATGTCTAGCCTCTTTGCTCAATAAAATGTCTGTGAGCTTCATCCATTTTGTTACATTCCATCAGTAGTTCATTATTTTTATTTCTGGGTAGAGCCCTTTGACTTGTATAACTGGTTTCTTCTAGCTCACAATCCTACTAATTTGACTAATAATCTGTAGCTCCACTTTAGAGATGGTACAAAGATGATGACCAGTTGCCCTCTTAAATGAAGTAGTTTCCAAAAACAGCTCATACTTCCCTGATCTTTCCAGTTCAGCAGGAAAACTTTTCCATTTCTTGTGGGTAGACTTTCTTTCTCTAGGTCTGGAATGCATGAAAATGTAAATAATCTATAGTGTGAAACAAGATAATATGAGCATTTTTGTGGTCTTTTCTGCCACTATCTTTGAGCAATTTCCCAACAGACCAAATCAACATTGAATCAATAATGACCATTGTTATACATTTTTTAAAAATCCCGATCTAACATTAATAACAGAAGAGAAAAAAATCATCTGAGAATCTAATATGAAGCTCTTTGGGAATTTGTGAATATAACTCTGGTTTCTTCATATTAAAGATTGTCATGCTTATAGAAAAGAGAAACTGGAATCTGTTTGCAATTACCAAATCAAAATGCAATTAACTAGTCACTGGGAACAAACAATGATGTCTTCAAATGCCCTTTTGGAAATGTAGAATTGGTAATGGGAATCAGGTTCTCAAGTTTCGGATGTTTTCACTTACGAGTCTTACTATAAAATATAGGTCTGAGGACCACTGTGATAGTTTCTCTTAGGAGAGAGAGAGGAAAACACAAAGCAAATGGCACTTACATCTGAGTATCAGGGCTTCCTCTATTCTCAGAACACTTCAAAGGAAACTCTCCCTCCATTCGCTGAGTCATTTTGTTCTGACCTCACTTACAATGTATAAATACATTTCAAACTAAGGATTGAATTTTGCTGGCACATGATCTTTTTTCCTTACAAAATTATTAGGGGAAGTGTCTCTGATATGGCTGAGATGTGTAATTCAGGTTGAAAAAAGTTCTGCTGCTTATGGAAGGAGGCATATTTCATTTTTCTCTCAGTAATGGCATAGCTGACAAGATAGAAATGTTCATTTTCCCCCTTCTCCTTTGCAAAAGCATCTCTCTAGTGTATGATTTCCTAAACATCCATTGGATGTGTATTAGCTATTTTATGTTTCTCCTAAAATCGGTCTTCAGTCAGCTTTCGGCTCTAGCTTTTAATGGAAAGCAAAAACATTGAAATATATCCTTAATAGTAGGAATAATAAAAACAAAATAATAACATTTTTCATACTTTCAATACTTGTCCATTACAAGGGACATTAACTCAGAGGAATTAATATCCATTTTCTTTATATTTCTCCTGATACTATACTGGTAGAGGTGGAAAAGTACAGTACAATGGTTTAAAGTTGAGCAAGAGAAGAAGCAGTGAGGGGCCTGGATAATCCATGAGCTGTTGCTCAGACTCAAGTTTTGTTCCTTAATGGCCCCATAATGATGATCTCAGAGAGGAACTTGGGAGCTGTGAAGGATTTCTCTGAATTCGTTGACTTCTAAGCCTCATGCTCCATTCATTCAGGAACTGTGGGCTCTACAGATGGATTAACTGACTCTAAGTACTTTATAGAAAAACAGGGGGAAAAAAAGCCCAATTATCTCTAAAGAGTGCTTCCTTCTGGAAGAAGTCGCAACAGGCTCACTCCTCATGATGTCAGGACAGGGGAAAGAGTACAAATGGAGTTCCTATACTATTTATCTAAACGCTTAAACATTATACATGAAGAGAAAATACTCTTAAAGAAAATATACTAGCATCCTTCCTTAACAAATGCACTTTGATTAAAAAAAGGCCATGTTAGAACTTTGAACTCTAAAACCAGCAGGATTGTGGAGGTATAGGGGAAGCTGGTCCAGTCTCTGTCCACCTCTCCCCACAAACCTGAAGCCTGGCCCACTTCTCTTTCAAGCCCAGCTCCATCCCATATCTCAAGGTGTCTCATGAGTTCATGTGTAGACACCTTTGCTCTCTGGTCCAGGCTCCATCCACAGCTGCTGCAAATAGGCATCCCGTGGCCAGCCTCCAGGCCTAGGAGTGCACATGTTATTGGCACAGGGGGCATCCCAGAAGGTCAGAGAGGCAGAGAGGTTGGCTCGAGCCCTTCAAAAAGCATCTGGGGCCATTTTGTGCAGTAAATTCCAGGTTCCATATATCTACAGCATAGTCTAGAAACAAGGAGCGGGCCCTAGGTAGACACGTCCCTCATGCCCAAAGAAGCCTCCCTGCTCTGGGAGGGGTCGAGCTGCAGGAGACTAGAGCAGAGCCCTTCACAGAAGGGGCCCCTCTTGCTTGGATCTAAGACAGTCCTGAATAACTGCTCTTGATTATATGTCAAGAATGTCAGACACTCCCCTGAAGTCTGCTCTCTGATGTACCAGGGATTGTGCCAGATACTGCAGGTTCAGAAATGAATTAGTTCCTACCCTTGAATGAATAATCCCCTTGTAAAAAGGCCACTGTGAAATACAAACACTAACACAGGCAGAGAGGGGAGTTCCATCTTTTCCCAGGATCACTGGAATGTGACTTGGTCTCTCAGATGGGTTAATTGTCCCATTTAATCTGTAGTCCTGAAAGCCAGACCCTGGTCAGCACGGCCACTGATTCACATTTTCTAAGAGACACACATGCTCCAGTAAACAGCTCTTTACCTGGTTCCTACTCAGCCCTGGCCCATTACCTGCTTCCCACCCTCTTCCTTCTGACTACAATTTCCTAATCATAGTGCCCAGACTAACCCATCTGCAATTTAGAATCTTCCTGAGCAGTGGACACACAGCCCAGGGCTCTGTCTTGGCCTAGACCAGGATCCATGGGAGAAGGCATCTGGATCTTTTCATTTTCCATCCCCTTGACCCTCAACTAGATTATCTGAATAACCAGATTATCTGGAAATTGAGGCAGTTTGCAGGACTACTGGCCCTGTCCCTTCAACAAATTGAGGTAATAATTTTTTAAACAACTGAGCTTGAATAAGAGACTTAAGGAACCTAATAACCAGAGGAAATGAATCTTCTTGGATTCTGGTTTTGATAAACCAGCTGTTAAAGTGTTTTAGGGTCAAGTGGGTAAATTTAAATATGGTCCCAGTATTAATTGAAATGAAAATGTATTAAAAGGGAAAGATGGAGATGAGTGATGGAAGAGAAGCAAATTGGCAAAAAATAAGAATAAAAAAGAACAATACTTGCGGGAATATCTGGAAAGAGATGCCTAAGAATTTATAGTGGTGATCACTGAGTGGTGGCAATGTGAAGTTTTCATTTTTTTCTAATGATCTACAATGTTTGCATACTTCTATAATAAAAGTATTATTTTAAAATAATTGGAAGATGTAATATTATGTTTCTCTTTGTTTAGAAAATTATTACATAGCTCACAGCTGATCCTTCCAGACTAGCTCAGACCTGCTACAGACCCTAGAGCAAGTCCTGATATAAAAATCAGGAATTCCCACAGGTATTTGCAGGCAGAACCACATTAATCTTTTACCCTCATAAGTTTATTGAGTTAAAGTTTAATGTTATTCCTTCAGCTTCCACAGAAATGAAATGCAAACATCCATTTGGAGAATAATTTTTAAAACTATAATAGAAGTCATTTTCTATTATTTCATGTGGTACCTCTTAAGTAAGTACCTCATTTATGAATTCTTTCTGGAGTTCAGTGCCTGGAAAAAAGTGTCTTTCCTTTCGTTAATTCCTTTTCTGGACAAGGGAATTTTATAATCTGTCAGGTTTTCCTGTTATCTTGGCTGCTGGGGAACTCAGATGTAAATTTAGCATGTAATTGCATTGGCTAACTAATTACCTAGGAGCTTGACAGAGTCATCTCTTTTCTCTTTACATTTCATTATTATTTCATAATAATCTATTTTAAAAACAATTCTAATTGCCCTTTTCTGCTCATAAGATCATTTTCTACACCATCTGAAATTCATTTTGATAGAAGGTAGAGTATAAATAAATAATAGGACTGCCCTCCAGCCCTCTGTTGAGCCTGCCGGCAATTTAACAAGTAGTAGGCAGTGTTTTAGAGTGTCTGCCTTCCTGCCACTCCTCTCATGTGCTCTGAGTAGTGAGGCCCCCAGGGTAACCTCCCTGACTCCAGCCGCAGTTGTACAACTGGATCAGAGGGACACAAGACCAAATTGAAGCGTGAGAGTTTCTACTCTGGGCATTTGGAATTGATGAAGCAATTCTCTCTGGTCTTGCCTGCTTACTTAGGATACTTAGGCGTCAATAAGCCAATGATGAAAACAACCAGTGTGTATTCATCTCTTTTTGTCTTTGAAAAAGAAATACAACTGAAACAAACCATATTGAGTCATCTTATTTTGCTTTTTTCTAAAAGATGGATATTGGAAATAAGAGCATATTCTAAGCTCTGGACCCAAAGACAATCAACATAATAGTATATTCTGCAGTGTTTAATGAAGCAACCTTAGTGAGGTGGGTAGGGCAGGCATAAGGTTACCACTGTCATCACTTGGAGAGTGATGACCAAAAGCACATTTCACTCCTACATTCTCCACTTCCTTGTAGAGGAGGCAGTTTCAGGCAAGGTTGTTTTTTAAAAGCCACAGATCATTCTGATGCCTACCTACATCTCTTCTTGCTCCAAGAATGAATAAAGGAAGGATTTGTGTCCTTTTTAGAGGTGACTATTCCACTGAACATTGTTGCAAAGATAACAATGTATGTACAGTATAACAAGGTCCCTGCCAAGGACGTGTACTTACTCCCCTACATGTTAGGATCATTCTCAATCAATGCCACTTTCGTAGTTTCATACTGCAACTTTTGTTGTTGCAGGTGTACACTGTGGCATTTAATGTACTGTTTCCTCAACTCTAGGTTTATTATGAGCACCAGAGTTGTTCCCCGGAAACTATGAATTACACTAAATTTATGTTTTGTCTCATCAGTTCAGCCCCTCTAACTAAGAGGGTTGAAATAAGGATTCTCTCTTCTCCCAACAAGAACTAGAAAGGTTAATTTTTGATAAATGATCACTGATTTTCCTTGAATTAGAATTAAGGTCACACTATGTCAGTGGCATGAGATTGCAACTTGTTAAATAAATTCCTTCTGGTATGGAAGAGTCAGTGAGTTTCTCAGATGAGATAGGCTCAGTGTTTCTACAACTATAAAGCTGCAAATAGGGCACTGAGTGGTTGCTGGAATAGTTAAACCTTGACCAGATCAAGGACCTACTACACTACCATATACCTCCCCCCACACCCAACTCAAATTCTCTGAACAGATTTCTGATCCCTTCATTTTCTGATTTTCACATGTCTTAAAAAAAAAGTGATGTATTCTCAAAACAGAAACAGATGTGAGATCTAATTTCTTATTGGAAGTGACAAAACATATAAAGATTTGGCAAGACATGTATTTCACATATTTCAAGATTTCAAAAATAGTCATCAAACAAATAAAAGAAGAGATAGCAGGGTGGTCTTTCTCTGGTTTCTTTGTTCCTTTTACTAAGATTTTCGTAATCTATTGTCAATAAGATAAGGAAAATATAGAAATGTCTCACATATAGCAGAAAATATGTTATTAAAATAATGGTTTAAGAGAAAAAACAGTAAATGGTCTTAATTTTAAAGAACTGAATATGATCATTTCCACATTTTAATCTGACTATGAACTTTCATCCAATCACCATTGACCAAATGAGCTTTTTCCATCAAAAAGAGAAAAGGTGAAAAAATGAATAATGTTGCTCATTAAGTTCTAGGGGCAGTTGCTATACAGAGCAAAGAAGTAGGTGTAATAGCTTTTAAGAAAGAAAGATGTGAGGAGGCATATAATGATGAGTATGTGTGATTGTGTGAGTGAGTAAACTTGCATTTATATAGTACTATTTTTCAGATGAGACAATTGGTAATATATTTGCTACAGTGCAGTGCTGTGATGTAAAATCCATACTAAAGAGAAATTATGTGGTTCTTTTAAAAGTAAAGGCATTTGGATCTGATGAACTTCATTTAGTGCCTACAATGTCCCAGGCATTGGGCAAGGTAGGGACTTTTTGCTGTCACTTAACTTTCACAATAACCCTGTTTCACATCACAGCCTCCATTTTTGAAAATGAGGAAACTGAGGGTCTAGGAAAGTGAAATAATCCAGTCAAAACCACACATTTGGTAAATGCAGAACCAGGATTGGAATGCAGAACTTGATGGATCTAAAGTTGTTTTCATTCTACCCTAGTTAAACCAAGGGACAATGCCACAGATTTTCAGAAGTCCTTATACTTGAACAGTACTTAAAGTTTGCAAGTTAACCTTTTTGTTAAATCTTGAAAACAACTTGTAAGGACATCATAGTGGAGATGAGGAAAGGATCTCCAAGTTTCAGGGATGTGCCAGCATTGCACATGGCGTGGCACCTCTGGGGACTTGGGTTAGTGCCTGATGCTCCACTCCAGTTAAACTCAACCAAAAAGATGTTACTGCATGTGTTGCCTGAAAAATCCATTCTCCTTAGAAGAGTGGCCTCCCAACTGCATCTTGAGGAGCCCAAACCTCAGTTGGTCACCTGGGAGGGAGAGGAAACAGCAGCTAGAGAACAGAATTGGGGTGGAATCCATGTAAATGGGGGCACTTAAAGCTCCTCTCCCTTTCAACCAGAGAAGCCCTGCTCTATTTTGCTTTGTATATTTATCTCCCTCACAAGATTTTGCTTGAAGAAAAGAGTTCTGTGTCCCTAAAGTATTTGAAAAGTAGGTATTGAATCATTTTAAAGGTTTTGCACTTCTTGTATCCAGGTGTTTGATGAACCCAGTTATAACCAGTGATTAAGAAATAGACAGTAAAGGATGGTGATGCAGTGGTGAAGAGTACAGGTGGTTATGCACTAGTTTACATGTGTATCACAGTCAGGACTCACCAGCCAGTTAATGGTGACCAGTAATCAGAAAACCAACCAACTGTGTCTATGTCACAACATCTGTCATCAAACCTAATAGATGCTCTTAACTGAAGCTTGTTAGTATCCCAGCTGCTGCCTGCAGAGCCTGAGGAAATGAGCAGAACATTGGTGGTTAGACTTCCAATTTTTAGGGCAACTGTGGGTCTTCAAACAAAAGTAAGATATGCTAAGATTTCTTGTGGAAGGAGACAAATAGATCTCACTGTAGGCATTCTCTCCCAAATTATTGGTCACTTGGGGATACACACACACACACACACACACACACACACACACACACACACACACACAATGCTGTTTTCTTGAGTCGCTTCTGAGTCTGTGCTCTGACGGGATTTGTGCATACCTGCCTTATAGTCCTGACTACACAGCTATAGGGTCTCTGTCTGTTTCTCCCACTGGCCTGTTTCTCATGAAGATCAAATATTCTTCATCATTGTCAACCCTGGAATTGGCAGTAAACATGGCACACAGATGCTCAATGACACTTTGTTGAATATTAAGACTATTAGGAAAAAAAGGGCCAGAAACATATGAACTCTCATTTTATCCTTGTTAATACAGAGAGAGAGAAGGGTTTCTCCTCAGGTCTCGAAAAACAATAATGCTGCCTTACAACTTGACTATGACTCATAATTCTCCTAATTTCAGAATTATTTATAGTTAAGAAAATTGGTAATGGAGTTAGAAAAATGCTAATTTCTTTTTTTTTGCAAGATATTTTGTGTTAGAGTATCTAAGTTTCAGAAGACTAGTGGTAGAAAGAATGTGTATAATCTGCATTTATCTTCCAAGTCAGTTTGCATAAGAGATGCCTTTTCATAACAAGAGTGTTGACTGTTCAAGCTTTGAGGGAAGAAGAATATTGGAAGACCTTCCAGGCTTCCTGAATATCAATATCCAGAACTATCCTGAGTGTTGTAAATTGCCTTTCTGTCATTTTTCCTTTACTTTTCCTGTTTTAATTGAGTTGCGGTAAAATGGTGTGGTTTCTGTCTTATGTAAGTTGGCATTTCCTCATTGAGAATCTGGGCCAATCTGAGATCAGGGATGGGGCCTTATTCCACGGGACAGCTTTCCTTCCAGGGCCCCCAGTGAAGCTAGTTGAGTTCACCAAGAGCAGGAGTCTGGGACATGATCCTGAACATTTCGAAGTTCTTACTAGTGAAAGGGGCCTCTTGGCTGCTACAGGGGCCATTGTGACCACTACTCCATTCTGCTCCAGCTGTCCTTAGCCGACCTGCTTTATTCTCTTGTTCAATGTCCTTTCCCACTTTCCTTTGGGAGTCAAAGGAAAACATCAATACATCTACTTCCAGAGTAAGTGGAAAGAAAGATGAGAGATACCCTATTTCAAGATATTTCTCTCTATGTCCTAACTAATCTTATTCTTTCCTAGTGTGGGAGTTCCATTTCAATTCTTTATCAAATGTGTGCTTATTGTGTACATGTGTGTGTGAGTGTGAGAGAGAGATAGGGAGAGAGAGAGAAGTGATGAACTCAGAATTCATAATGGCCATTAGTATTTACAATTGCATCATCTTGGCTCTATAAATTCTTGGTGGTTCAGTCACCATCCACACTGTTCCCAGGAATGCTTCTATTCTTTTTCAGTGGAAGGTTCCTGAGGCAAATGCATTGTCTTAAATCATGAGGCATCTTAGAACTTCCCAGCTGGGTGACTAAAACATGATGAGAGAGGCTGTAACAGCATATTCTGGAGCAGAAGTTCTCAACTTCAGTGGCACATGAGGGAGCCCCCTGCATATCAGCCCAATTCTCTAAGAAGTTCTGAGAGTGGAACCAAGGCATCAGGGTTTATTTAAATGTCTCCAGGTAATTCAGAAGAATGACCAAGCAGCCACTGCTCTAGAGAGGGCTATGATCTTTCCAAAATGGTAATGGGGTAATCCATTAAACACATTTGATAGTTTGTTTCTTGCTGCTGTAATAGGCATCTTTCCATATCCTGAATACAAAATCCATCCTTCCAAAATCTGTCACCACAAGAAAATTTGACCAAGCCAGATTGTTTCCCTTTTTTTTTTTTTTTCAAATTTAGGTACAACACGTAAACAACACAAAATTGAAACACTGTTCTCTCAGATGAGCTCAGAGGCAGATAATACATCTTTCTGAGAAGAGTCCTACAATTTAACATCTATAATTCACTCACTTCCATTCAAAATAAATTGCTCAATCACTGATGATTCTAAGTTTCTTGACTCATACTAGGTGATAGAAAACAAACACAGGGTATCTGGTTCCCAAAAGCTTTCTCTTATAATCTGCTTTCTTCATTCTTCCCCCTCCTGTGAAAATTTGGTGTTGGAGATGAAGATTTATAAAGAATTGGATCTCGAAATTCTAATGTCAGTCCACAAACCATTAATGTTTTAAAATAATCAGTGTCTTCTGTCATGGTTTTTAATTTGAAATTCTCAGTCAGTGTTTGGAAAGGCATGACTCATTTATATGGCCAAATGTTTCTCTTTCCAACCAAGCCCAGAAATATTCCTTCTACTTTTTGGAAACAAACAGGGTAGAGATGCTTGTGGCTTAGAACACTTCTTGCTGGTAGAAAGGTAAGACCTCCCTGTTCAGAAGGGAGCAAAGAAAGATCTCGGAGAGACAATGTCATAGAGCAGTGAATTAGGGGAAAAAGGAAACAACTATTTTCAGACATCATTTTAAAAAGAGAGAGAGGATAAATTTGCTTTGTCAGATTTGATGGATGTGCCGTAAGTGGAAAGTCAGATTTGTTTCCCTAGACAGTAAGGATTAGTCTCCGGTTGGTAGCCACATTCTGCGGAATACCTGGCTCTTTCTTTAAAGTGTTAATGATTGAGTATATGTATGGCGACAGTCTGGGCAGAGGCATTGGGAGGGCTGACTCACTGATTGAAAGGGCTCAGTCAGTAACTACCCAAAGACTTTATCTGCACAGTGGTGGGGAAGGACAGTGTTTTCACTCCTTCAGAAGCTGTGTGAGTTAATTTCTTAGTCTGATAAATCTATACTACTCTTATTTTCCACAAGAGAAAGGAGGGATAAATCTAGAAATAGCTTCAAAACTGGGCTGAGAATGCTTCTTTCCTGCACACTCAGACAAAGATAAAAGAAGGGGAGCAAGCCCTGCTCTAGCTTAAAGAAATGGATTGTGTCCCCTTTTGTATAAACATGAGACATTTGTATTCCTTCCTTTCTGGAGAGGTTTGAAATTGACATTGAAGTTCCAGGGACTTTCTGTTTCTGGTGTTGATTATGAACATAATCAAGATATAATGCCACTAAGAGAAAAATCATTCAGGTAAATTCAGGAAGGCTCTGCATAGAAAGAAGCTTTCTTGACTCACTTATCTTTAGACCCCTCTCACCATCACATCAGACCATACAGAGCACTTTGAGACTAGGAATCTCTGCCTTCTCTGCATTCCAGTTACTATTACTTAAAACACGTTCATCTACAAAATGATACATCAGTTTGACTTAGTCCTTGCAGTTTGGTGATTACTAACCTTCAGAGACTCAGATCCTAAAATTGCTGGATCTTTAAAAAACTTTGTTGCTTACTCTTTCTTCCTCCCTTCCTCCTTCCCTCCTTCCTTCACATCCTTCCTTCCTTTCTTTCCTTTTTTCCCCACCATTTTGTGAACTGAGGAGTGAGGATGATGAAGAGAGAAGGGTAAGCAGGAAAAGAATCTTAATCTGAGTCTCTATAAACAGGGCTGGAATTATTGTTCAGGCATAAGTGCATTCTCAAAAAAAAAAGGTGGTTTGTGGGTGGAGAGGCTAAAAATGAACTACAGAGTGGTGTAGCATCATGAAAAGAAAAAGAAAAAAAACAAAAGTAGGCACACACTGTGGTTTAGTAACCTGTACAGAAAAGACTTGGGTCAAAATTATTTATCCTCTGAGTGTTTTTGTTTCCTTATTTGCAAAATGAAACTACTTCTACATGATTTTCAAGGTTGCAATGAGGATTGGAAAATAAAAATTTTTTAAAGACAATGCATCCCATTCTATATCCTTAATATAACTATAGGAGGTAAGGGCTGTCATTACCATTTGTACTTTTCAGACAAGGGAAAATTAAGAGACTTGACCCAGTAGAGTAAGATCTTTGCTCCCAGTGGTGCAGGTGGCGAGTGTCAGAGTCATGTGATCTTTGCAGAGCCTGCCCTCCTAACTGTGCCCCTGCCCGGCTTCTCCCTGCTGTGCCCTTGTTGTCAATGATGTCTAATATGGCTCCTCACAGTTTATAAACCACTTTCCTGAACATGACTCCAATTAATGCTCACAAC
Source organism: Camelus dromedarius (assembly GCF_036321535.1). Classification (NCBI taxonomy): domain Eukaryota; kingdom Metazoa; phylum Chordata; class Mammalia; order Artiodactyla; family Camelidae; genus Camelus; species Camelus dromedarius. The sequence goes on from NC_087438.1 coordinate 55,097,134, forward strand.
TCATTGTACGGTTGAGGATACTAAGATCCAGAGAGGCTCTTTAGATGTCTGAGATGGGTCCTTACTTCATAGTCTTTGACTTCCTATGTGTTCTTTTTCTTTGCCAGCTCTAAGTCCTACACAATAATAAAGTCAGTCAGTGTCTCCAATTCTCTATGGTTTTTCCTATCATGATACAGGCCAATGACCATTCTAGAGAATACTTCTCTCTTATGAATTTCTCTGAAGCCCAGTTGGCTATTTCATGAAAAGTTAACACCTGTTTACTAGTAGGTCAGCTGTCTTGTTCCAGCTGCAGTCTTTATTTGCTAAATTGCCACCATTTGGAATAAAAAGCAATAAAGTTATTCAAAGTTTCCAGCACCAAAATGTGCATGTGACCTTTTTCCACACCATCAATTCTCGGATACCAGCTAGGTGTCCTACAATTCAATTCTGAAACTCACTACCTGGAGATAACGTCAGATTCCACAGATGAAGGGCCCAGTCCTTTAAGAATGCCCTCACCCTCAGTGCTCCCACTTCGTACACCAACGATAAGCCCAGTTATCCCCTGTGCTATAGATTGGAAGTTCCTCTACAGGTGCGTTGTTCCTCCAGCATCTCCATGTTCCACCAAACCAGAAGCTCTCTGAATCCATTCTTTAGGGTTTTTATGGAGGCTTCATTACATGAGAATGATTGGTTAAATCATTGACCATTGGTGATTGATTCAACCTCCAGCCCTTTCTCCTCTCCAGAAATCCAGGAGCAGTATTGAAAGTTCCAATCCACCTATTACATGGTTGGCTCCCGTATCAACCAGCACTCATCTTTAGGTGGAATCCAAAGTCACCTCATTAACATTGCAAAATACACCTTTGTGGCGTTCATCACTTAGGAAACCCCCAGGGTTTTAGAGCTCTGTGCCAGAAACAGGGACAAAGACCAAATATATATCTCCTTTTATAAATCACAATATCACAGTTCTGATTCTGCTTATAACTAGAAGTATAATGGTGGTTAGTTCACTAGCCCTAGCGCTCAATGTTCTCATCTGTAGAATAGAAGCTATTAACAAGATCTTTTCTAAGTGTACCTAAATTCCAATGGCCATCAGAATTCTGTTAAGCAAAACTAATCAACAAGCAATTCAATTGAAAGTAAAGCAGTCTTTTTATTTTCCATGATTTTATGTTACATCTGTAGTTGAATCTAAACAGAATTTAATAATAAATGAAAAAAAAAGGAGGGGGGAAAAAAGGAAAGGGGACTTTATGAATAATCTACAATTAGGAATTGTATTAGGAATTGACCTGAAAAGCATTAGGAATTGACCTGAAGACAATGTTTTGAAAACAATGTTATTGCAATATAATTTTTCAGGAAAGAGAAATGTCAAATGTCTTCCACATTGACATAAAGATCACTTTATGTCACAAACGTGTATGTTCTCAGACTCCCTCAGTGCCCATCTTAAGATGATGTTGAATGTGACAGCAATGCGTCTTGAATTTTATCTCCAAATAATATTTGAAATATTTTATCTCACTTTTAAGCAAAATCTGCTTGTAGATCACTCTATCCCAAGTTGAAGAATAGTATAGGCTAAAATCCAGGGTGAACTCTGCTCCTACAGTAAGTTCTTTTACTTATATTTCATGTAAAATTAAGAAAGGTAAAAAAGAATCTCATCAGTCCTGCCTAAATAAAAACAAAATGCTTTGCTGGCAATATAGCGTAACATTAAAAAGTGTCTCTTTCATCAAAGCTTTTTTAATCTTCTGTGTGTACCTGATTAGAAGACACTGTAGAGGAAACCCTTGAACAATCCTAGTATATCACCTAGAGACTCCAGGTGCAGTAGACAATTCTATATTCCATTAACTTGAGCATAATTTGAAATCCAGCAATGGACAAGAATATCACGGTGTCATGGATTGATCATGACTTTTTGTACATGGGAAGAGGAGAAAGAGCATGGGGTGGAAGATGGGATGGGAAAAAGGGTCTTTACAGTTAAAGAAGATTGCATCTACTCTGGTGATAATCTCAAACAAATTCCACCAGACACTTAAATGTATCTTAGTGGCATGGTAGAAATGAGATGTCCCAATAAAAGGGCCTAATACGTGTCTCATCTATGACACATGAATGAAAAACACACTAAAAAATCTACTTATAGGAATAATACACACAGATTTCAAATAATGACCATCTCTGAGGAATAATGGGGATCCCTGAGACTTGTGGTCTTCTACTGCATAGACTTTTATTCTTTAAAAAATCTGAAGCAAAATGGCAAACATTAACATTTGTCAAAAATGACTATTACAGCAGTCAGTGGCAGTACAATAGCACATAGCACATCTCTGTACTCTGCTGAATGTCTAAAAATTATTTTAAAATGTCATATTTTAAAATTTTAATGAAAGAATTGAGCCCAATTATCTCTGAGTTCCTTTTATATCTCAAAACAATGGTTTTAAAATAATTTTTAGAGCAGAAGATCAGATATTATTGTATTTGAGTCTTAAAGAAATCTGGCTGCTCTATAATTGTTAGCAGAATGAGGGACCAAGTGGAGGAAAGAAACTGCAGTTGAATGGTAGAGCACACTCATTCCACACACAATTTCTAACCTGAGAAATAAGGAAAAAGGGGAGAAAGGAAAAATAAGATGAAAAAAACATACTCTGGAAAAACATGTTCTTTCCCAGGAATTAAACATACTTTTGAGCCTCCTTCCCAAGAATATCCCATTTTTTTCTTATTCCTCTGGCCAGTAATAGTGATAACCTAGGAAATCAACAACAAAATAATTTTTTTTTCTAAGTTGAAATAAGCTGTATTAACTCTTTTCATAAGAAAAGTAATACATGCTCATTGCAAAAAAAAGTCAGAAGGCACTAAAAAGTGAACAGTATAAAATATAAAGTATCCTTATTACTACTAACAGAAGCTAAAATGGCTAATTAACATTTTATGTATGTAACTACTTTTTCTTTGCATAAATATAAATATAAATATTGGAATATCATTTTTTAAAAACAATAACTGAACATACCACTCTAACCAATCAAATTCTACTGTTAGAAATACTGTTGAAATAAATGTAAATATATTTTGTTTGTTTATTCAGTTATTTCTTGGAAATTCCTAGAGGGGAGCAGTTTGACTTTTAAGAAGGAAAAAAGCTTCATTCTAGATTGCTTATTGTGGTAGAGACCATGAATTATCAATCTAATATCCATTCTCCTTTTCTATTACAAGGACCTTACATTTCTGGATGGAGGGGAAGGAGTGGTGAAATTACATTTTTCAGCTCCCTTGTTGCTTGGAATGTGCATATGACACATCTCTGGCCAATGGGATTTGAGCTGTCTATACCTGGCTAACCCAGATAGCACACTTGGTGGCTGGTTTGTTCTTCCTATTCCTTGCCTACAACATAGTCTTGATGCCTGGTGGGAGTTAGGGTGGAAACTAAGGGGCTGAATGAGAGAGTGGTGGAAGAGAAGCCATCTTGTAACCATGAGGGAAAGAGAACAGGAAAGGATAGCTGAGTAAAAAACAAAAGGACCCTGAGTTCCTACTGACGTCCTGAAGCTGCCCTACTAATCTAGACTTTTAACCTTCAGATTCAGTGTTATCCCTGAATTGTAGATTTCTGTTAATGGTGGCTAAATGCAATTTTTGGAATCATTTATGTAGTAATCATATCATTTTCATGAATAGATTTCTTAAAAAATTGGTGTTTTCTTTAGATACCTTCTTTCCAGAATAGCAATAAAGAATATTCTATGATGTTAAGTTACAGGTTTCTACAATAGGTAACAAATTGGTGTTGGCTGACTTTTGGCCAGTCATAAGGCTATTTAAGGCAGAAGGACGTCTTCTGGTACAGCTTGGAAGCCACACTCCTGAGGAGCATGAAATCTTCCTCTGAGCAACCTATTTGTGGCTACTGGTACTTTTTGCTTTGGTTCAGGGAAATAAACAATAAACCCTCCAAAAAATTTATTCAGAAATGAAAGAAAGCTGAACACCATTGAAGCTCCTGATTGTCCTTTGAAGCAACTGAGGAAGGAAGAGAAATAGTAATATCTGCTACCTTATTTTTCAGCAGTTCATACATAATCACTCTCTTAAGGAGTGAGGTTCTTGTGCTAACTCATTAGAACTCCGTTGCAGACTATTCTATTATTGTATTGCTGATAAGCAGTTTTGGATATAGAAGTCTGTGAGGCTGTATGATTCAAAGATAGATTGTTTTCTAGATTAAATAACATCTTAACAATATTAAGGCAAATCTGATTGTGACTATAGTAAATAAGTGCTTTCTTGTAGGTATTTAACTAGGCTCTCAAGATGTTTCTTGGTTGACAGTTGATTGATAATAGGTTGCAAGTTAAAATAAGACAAGGACAATTCTTTCTAAATAATCAATGAGATACTTCTGAGTCTGTCTAAAGAGCATACATACAAAAGGAATGAGGAATGAGCCAGAATAAGATTTTTGCACCTGGGCTGAATTCCAAGAACTGTAGCCCATTCCTGGACCTTAGTTGTATTGACAATGAGAAACAGATCTTGAACAGGGAGTTGGAGAAATTCAAGTTCAAATGATAGAGAAGATAGGGGATGACCTAATTGAGGTAATCGTCAAGGGTCCAGCTTGGGATCTGAAGTAATCTTCCTCACTGGTGCACCACATCCATGCCAACTAAGACCACACCAGCCAACTAGCTAGGTGCAGGGAGCATGGGAGCAGTCACATAGAATGTTTTCTTTCCTTTACCTATTGAAAGAACAAAGACCACAGCAAAATTATTGTTTCCCGAAGTCAGCTTGTAGACTTTGGAGAGGATGGGGAAAACATAAAAATAATGCATGTTTTTTGTAATAATTCAAACAATACAGAGATATTGCATAAAGAAAATGTTAATATCTCCTTTTTCTGTAAAACCCACTCCATTCCAGTTAACAGTGTTATCAGCAGCATGTGATAATGATGACCCACCTTTTCCTATGCTCTTTACAAATATATATGAACACATTCTCACAAGATCTTTCCCTCTATTATTTTTTACAAGCATAGGACCATAGCATACATATTGCTTTGCAAACATTCTTTTTAGTAATTGCATAATAAATTATAGTATGAATGTCCCACAACTGATCCAAACAGACCCTTTACAAGATTGAACATATGGAAGGACATATGTGTATATAGAAGCAGAGTAGTGGTATTTTTTAATCATGTAGAATAGATGCACAGAAGTTGCATTATTGTGTCAAAGAGATTCTGAGTTTAATAGATACTTTTCCAAATATGATTTTTATGTGAGTTACATATATTAAAATTAACCCAATGCAATAGAGCGTTTCCATTTCTCATTCAGTAAGGTAAGGGAGTACATGAAATGTATAAGTTCTCAAGACCTTTATCTCTACTTAAAAAACCTTCTCAAAAGATGTTGTTGATGGTGTGTGTTTGTGTGTTCAAAAGATGTTGATGATGGGGTGTGTGTGTGTGTGTGTGTAGACAAGTTTGGCTTTACAGAGCTTGACCTGGGAAGTTATGTAAGTCCTTAGTCCTATAGCTGTAAGTATAGCTCTTATATTTTGTCAGTCAGGGTTCAATCAGAGAAGTAGAACCACTAGGGAATATTGATGCCTAGGTGAGAAAGATAGAAAGAGACAGGTAGGTAGATAGGTAGGTAGATAAATCTATAGCTGTATCATCTATAATTATAAATATCAGTGACAGAGATATTAATACAGATTTTTATAGCATTCTGATCTTATACAATCGTGAGAGCTGGTTAAGCAGTCTCTATACCAAACACCATTGTCTTTGCATCTGAGGTCTGCAGGGCAGGTAGCAGGAAGGGCAAGGGGGAAGAGCAAGAGCAAGGTGGAAGTCACAAGCACAAGCTGGAATGTATGAGGACAGCGAGGACACACACGTCCGTTCTCATTGTCTCTGAACCTGGTGGTGTGCGACCCACAGAAGCTGGGGGCCATCTGTCATGAAACTAAACATAGACACCTGGCCCAAGAATCAGAGAAGCCATAGGAGATCCAGGGAAAGGGGGGAGTTGCAGTCTCCAAATCCCACTGAAGAATCTCTCATGTGGTCCACCCTAATGGGAAATGTACAGGAAAGGCAATTCTGAGAAATGTATTTCAGCCTAGCCAAGTTAAAGATTTACAAAACATTATAGTTGTGATGCAAAAGGCTATAATACACTCTAACCTACTTTCAGTATTCCAGCAACATTTACATTTGGTTGTCTGGCTAGCTCCCAAGAAATTTTCTAGTTGTCTAAAATAGTAAAACAACATTTCCAGAAAGATGAGTTTGTTGTTGTGACATAGACTTGCACATGTCTGCATGCACACACACACACAGACACTCACACATATTCTTTGATTATGAGTACTGCTAAGGTTCCTGTTTTCAACTTCTAATTCATCTAAGTTTCTTTTTTACCACACACCCTGATTTCTGTTATTCTATGACACCAATATACTCTGGAATAATATAATTTCTATGTCATCTGAAAATTAAAATAAGGCCATCTTTTTTTTTTAATGTGATAAAAATGGCCTTGGGGGCAATTTTTGACTTTTGTCCAAAATGCGCTTAAAGTAATTGCATGCTATTTGTGTTGTGTTGTGCTATATTCATACCCTATTGGACAAACAACGTCTCCAATCCATTAGCATTTTGTCTAGAAGAGGATCAACCTTCTTGTGTCATGACGTCAACAATGTCTTACCGACGGCAACATTCTTTTACTTGAATGAATCTTGATTCAAGGAATACTTCTGTATTTTATGATTAATATTACATTTAGCCAAAGGTGCCTTTGGATCACTAACATAGGACATAAATAACTGGTTTAAAGATGCAGGAAGCTAAAATCTTAGACATTCTTAAGTATTCCCTTTGGATGTTAGTAGTAGTGTTGAATCCATACCAAGCACATTTGTCTTTATGCATGTCAGAGGGGTTTTTTTGTACTGAATTTAATGGTCTTTTTGGCTTCCTATCTCCTCATCATCTATTGCCCACACTGTACATTTCAGCTGAAATCACTTAAAAACATGCAGAAATTCTTTCTCACGCTGTATTCTGGGAGTGATACTTTCCTTAGTTGTACTAGACAAGCTCAGTTGAGGTAGCTTCTAGTGAGTCTTCCCTAGTCTGGTTTTGATCCTATGCTCTTCTTTTCATTTTCACACAATAAACAGTTACTAGTTAAAAAAAAAAAAAAAGATAAGACAAAAATAACAACTTACTCCAGCAGAGAGAGTATATATGTACATTGGGAAGGATTTGGTAAGTATCTCAGAGACCAACTGCATAAGAAAAAGGCAATGATGGAACAAGATATTGAAGGAAAAAGAGACCTTCTGCTCCTAAGCCATGTGTGGGAGAAACTTCCTTTTTACCAAGCTGGCTGGTAGAGAAAAAGGTCCCAAAATACAGTATCTGTATCATATGGTAAACTTTATAAATTTTCAGATCTCCAAGCCCAATTCCAAAGGTTCATATTAGCAGGTCTAGGGTAGGACCCAGGAAATAGTGTAAAAATAAAAATTAAAAAAAGTTTCTTAGATCTTTGAACACATAGCTAGGTATAGAAACAACTGACAAGTTCTTTAGACAAAGTCAAATTTCTACAGCCTCTGTTCTTTTTAGAGAATTACTTTCCAAGTAGGGAGAGTATCATTCTGGGCTCGTACACTCTGGCTTTCTCCTGTGAAGGTAGCTACTTTGATTAGGATCATTCTTAGGAGTCAGTTTTATGTCTCTGTGTTCTCATTCTCTCCCATTAACTTGGAGCCTTTATTAAGTCTTGTTACATTTTACAGCCTAATCTGAGATCTGTAGGGGGAGGCAAGCCTTGCATTTTCCATAACTTCCTGGGCTGCATGTAACTGAAAACAACTCATTTTCACCTAGAGGTCATTTATTGGCCCACAAAACTAGAAAGTCAAGGAGGGAGCTGGCTTAATTCATTGCTAGAACTGGAAACACTGATGGTGTTGCTGGGGCCCTCTCTCTACCCATCCCTTGGTTCTGTTGCTTTTCCCATGGTGACTACATTGTCCAACCCCTGCTGTAGCCTTCCCTATGGGGACAGATGACATCTACTGACATCCTTGAGCCCTAGTCTCTGACAAGTCCTTATCTGTCCTTTGTATTGACAGCTAAGCATTCTAGAAAATGACATTCTTGACAACCCGGTTCTAGAAAAAAGCATCCTTTCATATTCTAAGTTCTTTGTGCTTGGGAAGGGGGAGAAAAAGAAAAAAAAAAATGAGGCTTTTGAATTTAAGAAGATCATGAACATGACATACTGCCTTCTTTATGAGTTAGACAAATTCAATCTATTTTGCAATCTAGGTAAGAAGACTGAAAATGTTATCAAATGTATTATTGCTGAACATTGTAATATCAACTTCTGAAAATAAAATTAAAAATAATTTTTACTTGTTTTTAGATAATTAGAGCAACAAAGGAAATTTAGTTGAGTCTTATATTTTCTTAGAAAAACAAATTAATGAGATACACATGTAATACACTAGGGCACGAAACAAGGTAAATCTATTTCACATCTGCAAAGTGCCATTTTTGTTTTCCTCTCAAAATCAGTCTTTTTTCAGTTGTGGAGACCTCCTTCCCTGTGCAAACTGTGATAATAAATAGGAATCTGAAATCGCTATAGAAATAAGATTATTATTTCTGTTGTGGTATCACCTTTCCGCCAGGCATCATCATTCCATGTGGAGGAATTGAGGATTAACACCGCTGGCCTCTCTCTGCCCCTCGCTCACTCCTGCCCAGGGGAGGAGGGGGAGACTGGGCACAGGGGGCTCAGATCTTCTGGGTTGGCTCATCAGACCTGCTCTGTGCTTTGCTGGGCTCTCTGGAGCCTCCACTTCACAGGAGACCTGCAGATGCCCGGCTTTGTCAGAAACTGTTGGGGATGTCTGTTTAATGCTGGAATATAAAATCACAAGCCATCTTGGCTGCCGATCTAAAGTCACATTGTCCAGTTTATCAGTAACAAAAGCAATACTTTGATCTTCATCTATCTGACTCTTGGTTCTGTCTCCCAATTCTGGTTCAGAATTTAGGTAGCAAAGGGAAGGATGTTAGATATTGATCCCCTACAATTCCAACATTATTATAAACCATAGTAAAATGCATAAAATAAAGGATCATGTCTTCTAAAGTTGTTTTTCACAGTAGCAAGTGCGTGAACATATACAAGTGGTGTTTGAAAGTGCAGTTTCCAACACTGAATTGGAACAGATGCCGAATAGTTTTCCTCCCTATGAAGCCAAAAGAGGAGAGTAATTCAGGCTAAAATCCGGCATGCATTTCCAGCCTCCTGGGGGACTGAGACAACCAGAAACTGCCACTAACTTTGTGCTTTGCTGATATAACCTACCATCTTACACCTTTATTTGTCTGAAAAATTAGCTTATAATTTGACCTATCCTTAAAAAATTTAGGAACTTTTTTCTATTTGTTTCATTCTAAATTCTCACTGCAATATATAAATGCCAATTTTGTCTCTATAAGGAGAAAGAATGTATTCCATTCTACAAATTGTACCGCTTCCTTGACCCTTACCCATCTCCTTCCCTTATAATTCAGTTTGCTTGGCAATTGAAAAGAAAATGCCAGATCCTCTAGATTTTTGGGTGTGATCCAAAATTGCTTTCAAGGATCCCGCTGGTCTCTTGGCAAAAGGACATCTCAGTAGATTAGGTGATTGAAATAATACGACCCCAACAGAACTGGGCACTAAGCTTCAGTAGTTACTGCTGAAGTGAACTGGTATAGTTACTTAGGAAACAATACAAAAATAAAAAGTGATAATTACACATAAGAGCCCTCCTCCCATTTGTTTTAGATTGATTGTCTTTATTTTTCCAAGTTACTTAGACTCGTTCTGCTTCCAAGTCCATTTAGAATTCTAGACTCTAGAAGAACAGCCTTTGAATTCACCTCCATCCATTAGCCGTCTCCCCATGTGTCGACACAGACAGCTTAGCTGTACAACTAACACAGCATCACCTACAAAGCCCCATGAAAACAAATGCACCCATGAGCTTCCTTTTTATTATTGCTTGTTGATTTTCTCATTAACATGTGACTATGAGAATTTATGAAAAATCTTTGCAAAGTCAGAGGTTTTTTGTTTGGTCATTAATTTCAGAAGGAAAGAAGAGTAGAGAAAAGCAGCAGAATAGTAAACAGCAGCTGCTGTCACTGTTATTGGTCAATTACTGGTGTCCTGTGTGGTCACAGTCAAGATTCCAAGTGCATCAATCTCTGTTTCATAATATGGTATTTTTTGTAAAGAAGGAAAGTAATTTTCTGGGCAGTTTCTTACTCTCTGTCTCAGTTTCTCAAACTTTTAAAAAACATTCAATAAATACTCCCCAAAATTTTTTAATGTTTTTTCTGGGTAAATTTCCTTCTTGATTCATAGTGCTTGAAACAAATGCATACAAGTTTACTTCTAGAAAGAACTCAGCTAGCATAATTAAGTTCACCAAAGAAAGAAGCTTTAACATGCAAGGTTTCCCTCCGGCATTTTACCCCCTCCCCCATCTCTTCCATCCCATTAATTCTTTGCCTCTGGATGTTTTTCTTCTCTGAGAGCGTTTCTGACAGCTGAGGAGTGGGGAACAGGCTAAGTTCTCTCATTCAGTCTTGGCAGTTGAAGAGGTACTGGTGAGTCCTGAGTGCCTTTGGACAGAAATGGCCTCACACGGCCAGCTGGTTTAGTTGTTGTATTTATTCCTACTTTTTATATGTTCTTGCTTGGCCATCTTTTTAGTGCCTGCTTCTCCTTTGTGCTGTTGTACACACATGCATATAGATGGTTAGACAACACAGTCCAGACTGACTATAACAGAAAATAAACACTATCTAAATTCCAAGTCCCAGATCCTGGGCCAGTATCCAATCATGCTGACTTTCTTTGGTGGTTTTGCTACTTTAGACTGATTTTAGAAAGGGACGTGACCAAAGAACCACTGTTACTCAAGAAACTCTTAAACATGATGTTAATTGTTTTGAAAATCCTCAGTTTCTTGCACTCGGGTTCTGGGTTGCAACCTCTGAGATGTGCTGTGATTACGGGGCATTCCACTGTCAACCAGAGTTGTCCCTTCAGACTGCACAAATTTCCACCAATCTTGCAAATATAAATTCCTAGCGAGAGGTAAAAACTGCAAGCAAATACAATCCTTACCTTCGGATACTGGTTAGTTTGCCTCCAGTTCTCCTGTCCAATGAGAACTTCTGCCTCTCTCCCACTTCTTGTGATTAATGACATACACACACATGCACAGTCGTGCTGTTTTTCTTTCTCTGAGGCTAGTCAGTGATAAGAACCATATTTGAAAGCCAAATAGAACAAAGCTAACCTCCCTTATGGCTAACACACAAGATACTTTTTCGAAAAACATTGTGATCCAATCACCACTGGCTCTGTTAAATAAGGGATCCCTAATGTGGCCAGTAATCAAACTCACTTCCTCGTTAAGAGCAGGAGCATAAGGAAAGACAGAGCCTCCTTTGTTTAACGGAGGCTGTGTGAACTCTGCCACGAGTCCCCAGACACCCCTAAGTCCTCTGTTCTGAACGTGTAATTAATTCATAAGAAACCAGGTACCACAGCAGTCATGGTTTGACAGTAGATTCATTCAGCACCAGCCAGATGTGAAGGGCTTTCAAAGGGACCAAAAAGTGTGCCTATTGCCTGGGGAAGCTGGTGGTAACCTCTGGTTCGCAGCCTTGCCATCACCCGGTAATGCCATTTCTAATGTATTTCTATTCACTCTTAACAGTCACAGATGTTTTTGCAAAACCAAAGGTTATTGATTAACCTAGAGCAAGTAGGAGGTCCCTATCTGAGTTCTTAAATTTTTCAACCTAAATTAACTTAAAAATCACTCGGTAGGAAATCCTCACATCAATTGTATGTTACTATTTTTTAGGCTCTTTTTCAAAGGTGGATAAGGAGTTTTTTTCAGGGATTAAAGGAAAAACATTTTCTTGAAAAAAACTGTAGGTTTTTTTTTTAAGAGAATTTGCTTTATGGAGTACAGTGATAACAAAAAAAAAATCTCCTCTGGAAAGACTCCATCAGTGTCACTAGATTCAATTCTATTCAACTGTTATCAGCAATTTGGAAGATGTAGAAAATGTATTTTTTTTTTTTTACATTTTAAAATGACACAAAGCTGGGAGAAATACTTAATGCAAGAAACTAATTTGAGATGAAAAATTATCTTTACACTAGAATCAACAATACAGAATTCATCCACAATAAATATGAAAACTTACATTCAGGATTTAAAAATCAAATTATGCAAGAACAGGATAAAGGAGGCTGGGTTTCTTTGAGTGCACAGGACTAAAAATCTGGGGATTTTACTTTATCATGTGTTCACTAAGAATGAGCAATATGGTTTAGCTATGAAAAAAATCTAACATAATTTTGGGCTACATCAATGAAAGGTCTTTTGTACGTTAGTCATCTTGTATTCTGCCCTCACCAGAGCCTATCTGCAATATTATACAAAACTTTGGACGTTGCATTTTAAGAGTGACCTAGCTTGCATTTTAAGAAGTTGTAAATGGCAAGGATTTGGAAACTTTGTCAGATCATGTTAAATAAACTGAGTAGGTATTTTCTAATACAGCCTCTCAAACAGTGTGAGAATAAACTATACAGCATCTATGCCTGGTGGTCATTTATCTTTGGCTATAATATATTTAGTTATAAGGTGCTCATTACTCTACATTTTGGGGCAGCTCCCTTTTTAAAAGTATTTTCTAACTCTGCCTTCTATTATTAGACACTTTAATCCTAGATTATTAGTAATCTTTTTTTCCTGACAAGCCATTATATATTTGAAAACCTATTATGACTTCTGAGGATTTAAAGAAATTATTTCTTTCCCATAGAAAAGTGAATTTGTAAGAAATCCTATCAATACAGTAATGAACAAAGATGTCCATCAAGTATTTAAAACACAATGTTAGGTAAAGATTGTAATTCTCAGGGGTTATTACAATGTTTGATAGATAATCAAATTTAAAAAAAAAAAAAAAACTTCGTCACCAATTCTTATGTTCTGTCATTTGAGAGCCTGGGCTGATCTTTAAACATGATTAGCAAATGTATTTGATGGAGCAACCTTGAATTATTAGAGGATTCTCCTCAGAGTTCATCTCTCTAGTCAATTTCATGACACAAGCAAGCTAGTTGGGGAATGAGTTGATTTTTGCCTTTAGGACTGTTTTGGAATATGACTGATGAAAGTAATAATTTACTGTTTAAATTGGCCCTCACTACTCTTTACTCCGCTAAAGACCTGCCACGAAATGGTGAAGAAAAATTGTCGAAGATAATGGGATTCCATGTTACACTCTGTTCTGAATTATTTAAGGTCTATTGAAAAAGAGAGGCGGGGGTGGGTGAAGATTGATTGATTTAGACAGACTGAGATCAAGTCGCATAAAGAAGGAAAAATGAGCAAGAGACAGGTGCTAAAGGACTGAGAATTTGAAGCCGCACTAATAACCCTCAGTATTAATACCAAGCTTGTTACAAAACCTCGCCCACTAGCCTGTATCTGTTAAGTTTACATCTGTCTCCAACAAAGACAATGATCTCGAAGGCAGTCTGGAGTCTTTGGACTCATCTCCCAAAAGGTAATTTTTATCCAGCATGCCTTCACATTCTTCATTCGGCATCTGGCTGTTCCAAGTAGGATTCTCCTCAGTCCATCTCTAACAACAGCAGAAAGTATATCTTTGGCTTCCAAATTCAGGGAGACAAAGATGTAGAAATTCTGTTTTCTTTCATTTTTGCTAAATCTTCGTGGTGAGAGACAGATTTCAGGGTGCCCTAAGGTTCATTTGAGAATCGAGTATGTCCTCATGTGAGATGTCCCCACACACAAAAAACGGCTCTGGGTGCTAAAGAGAAAAGCAAAGAAGTGAGAAAAGGAGCCACCCAGGGACTTCATCCACTTGGGTGGGAGCGCTGACAGGCGGTAGCTGGGGGGAGGTTGTGATTACTGCCCTGTTAACAGGTCCCTCTGTAAATCCATCACTGGAGGCTAGTCCTGAAGCAGGGTGTGGGAACTGAGAAAAGGGAAAACAGGAAATACACTCCAACAATAAAAAGTAGGCTCTTTAATGAAAAATGTATCTATAACATCCAAAGTTTTGGCAACGAGAGATGTGAAATTCATGGAATTATTTATTAGCAAAGTGAGTGAGCCGTAGTTTAGGTTCCTGAGAATGATTGTGTTCCCTCTCTTCAACGTGAAGAATCAGAAGAAAATGTATAAAATGAAATTTTTGTCCATAAATACATAATATCATTTGAAGTATATTTCAAAGCATTGTACAGAATTAATATCTGTGCTACTTCCAATGCTGCAGTTAATTAGCTCAGCCTACATGAAAAAGTGAAAAATGAGAACAACGAAGTTAAGTAGATGCCAAAGGATCCTGGAATGAGAACAAAGGCAAGGAAGTGAGACAATTAGCAGCCACAGAGCAGTAATCCACAGGCAGATTTCCAGGAGACATTTACAGTAGGTAATTCAGAACCAATCATTCAGCATTTATTTGTTTAGGACTATCCTAAATGCTTAAAAAGAAAAACTGTCTAAAATATGTACTAATAGGTAAGAAACTAAAGAACAAAATAAAGTCGTTTGTCTTTAATGAACATGCACATGAATAAAAAAGTTTTGTGGGTCAATTTGGCATAGGAACGGAGGGCTCTAGAAATGACATCATCTTTTAAGGCTTTGAATTGCATTTCAGAGAATCTGATAGAAGAAATCATCCATAAATAAAAAGAGACTCTCCCCTTCTACTTTCTTTTCAATCTTCTTCTGAGGAACAGGGGGCCTTTGTTACACAGCCTTGTATACTCAGCACGTATATGGGGAGCATCCTGGGTGACTTACAATGAAATAAACATCCTCTGGGTCACCAGCCACTCCTCTGCAAAATGACACTTGGAATATGTCACCTTAAGTATGGCCTTTGTGATCAACTGGTTATTACAATTGTTCTAAGAGAGTTTAAGCTTTATATACGTGTTAAATAATAATTGAACAACCTTAATTTCAGGTTCTTCCCCCTATTTAGATCTCAGAAGTTTAAAGAAACACGACAGAAAAGTTTTCCCCATATTGGAGGTGCTAGAGTGACTAGAGGAAATGAGTCATCAAGATAATTTATGATCTTTCCCATGCTTGCGATGCACGAACATAGTAATCCTTTGTTATCCAGTCCACTCAGTGACCAGACTCCAGGACCTGGATAGAACATAATTAAAACAGGATTTCTGTAGACTCAGGTCTCTGCTTCCCATCCCAGAATGGTTTTACCTCCTTGAAATACACACATTTAATCATATTTACTCTTTTTTACTTTTCTACTGTATAATCACATTCAGCTAATTTCAGTAAGAAATTATTTTTTAAATGAATAAAGTAGTTCCTGGTTTCTAGGCACTTATAATCTATAGAAGAAAAAGAAGCTCCACAGAGCTGGAATACTCAGTCAAGTACGCCAAGAGTCACAGGAGAGACGTAAAGTGCTGGAGGAGAGAGAGAGAATTTACATTCAAGCCGGGGGTTTTGTTAATTTTGTTTTTTTTTTTAATATTTGAAGCTTCTGGATTAATGTGGAAAAACTCCTAATGAGATGTGGGTTTTAAAACTCTGGTTATTTTTGAGATTCTTTTGATAAGGAAGTCAGAAGGATGTTCTTCAGTTCATTTCCAGGGGGAAATGTTCAACAACTGAAGAAATCTAAGAAGTGGATAAAGTCATATATTTTTAAAAATATTTTTGTGTTTTCATATACTTCTAAAATTTCACTTTATGAACATATTTCTAGGTATGTCATTTTAAGTTTCCCCCATCCCTGAAATGTAATTTAGCCTGATTGGGTGTTGAGGGGTCTCCTCCAGGCCCAGAGCAAGGATAGACTTTCACATCCTGTCTTCTTATAAACACCCGATCATAAAGCACTTATCCTCAACACCTTGGAAAATTGAATAAGGCCTAGCCTTTTGTCTGCCACATTATTTATCATGTAGATGTAGCCCATGGACAATTCCAGACACCACATGTGAGAAAAGGAATTTCTAAAGTAACACATCAAGCTTCCCTCTTGAACCGAAAGGAACGCCAGTCTGTGTGGGAATATTTGCTGAGTCAAACTCTGGTTTGGTAAAAATATTTTGCTGGGTGGATCTAATTCAACATTTAAAAAGTCATCTGACTCACTCCATGAAGAACACATTGTACACTGTTTAGTCCTGGCTATGCCAGCCCATTACCTACCCTCCTGCAGACATCAGATCACAGATCTGCACATGTGCACATGCATGTTGCATGAGGTCAGCTCCCAATCACTCACTGGAACACTAAATGCATTTTCCTAAAGATGGGGTATGTGGTAAATTATGTAAAGCCATAGAGATTTAAAATATTTTCTTCCATTTCTAGACAATGTGCTCCAATTTTTGGTTCAGAAAACATGGCCACCAAGTATATATAATGTTGCTCCTGAACCATCATCAGTATGGCATATACTTTTTTGCAATTTCTGAATGCTTATCTATCCAACTTAATCGTCTGAATATAAATTAATTTATAAGATGCCTGGCTAGATTTTGCAATGCATGTCTACTGAAATGGGTTGGAACCAAGTTATGGCCCCTTCAGGGACTAATCAGAGGCAAAGAGGAGTATGTGCTTTCCTAAGATGATGAGCTGAGTAATAGGGAAGGAGTAAGATGCACAATAAATCTCGTGTAGAACAGAGATTCTAAAAAAAAAAATAGGTGCAATCATAATACTGTACTTCCACTTCTCCATCTCTCAGATGTTTATAATCTCTTCTCTGTAAAAACTTCTCCAAAATCTGATTCGTTTAAGGCTCACAATTGGCATTCCTATGTGCTGCTTCCCACACTTGGCACTTCTATTTAGAAAGATTTCTACAACATGTGGGATTGATTTTTAAGTTGTATATAGGTAGGAGAAGAATTGTTAATTAGCCAGGGTGTTTAATAAATATAGAAACACTTAGACCTGGTAATTCAGGTCTTAAATCTAATGCTACCTTAGTCAAATTAACAAAGAATCAATAATTATTTCCTTATTTAAAGGGTGATGTGAGGTAGAGAAAGTAGAATTAATTGTTTTTAATAGTCTACTATGAGTTACACATTTTACACTCAGTATCTGACTTCTGCTTCATGACAAATACTACTCTAGCCTTATTTTACTAATGGGAAAGAAATGGTGACTCAAAGAAATTAATAACTAGCCTGAGGTCACAAAGCTAGTAGTCAGTAGAGCTGGCATTTGAATTTTGGTTGGCTGTAAAATCCAGGCTCTTTTTAAAACACTAAGCTGCCCCCTTATTGTCCCAGTTGAGTTGATACTGCTCAAATGAAGAATAATAAATCAAAAACATAAAACCAAGGAAAGATGGGAGGTGGGAATGTACCTGTATGACCCAAAATTATTTTGTTCCTTACTGGTAGCTCAAATAACTATAGAATCCCTGGCGAGTGTAAGAATTTAAAGATGAATGCATAAAGTATGAAAAGTCCTGGCACCGAAGAGCTAACTGGTCAACTAATCCTTCCAACGTGTAGTGACTGCATGGGATCCCCCACTGCACCGTGTGCCGGGAGGAAATAAGATAGAAAGTAGCACAGCTCCTTTTATTAGGGTAGAAACAGAAAAGAGGAGGTTAGGCAGTAACGCACAGGAACATTCATGTGCAATTTCTTTTCTTCTAACTTAACGTAGGGCCTTGGGTCATACAAGAAACTTAGCAGTTTGGGCAATTCAAGGCATAATAACTGCCTCTCTTTTCATAGATCAGAGTCAGAATAACCCTCCCCAACTGTAGTGCCTATAAGTCTCTACAATAAGCCTTTGGTGCTAACCAGTCTGTATTTTTTAGCCTTCTAAATGACCTTCTAACACTGTCCTTCAAAACTTCATGCTTGTGGTTTGCTAAATCTTTCCTAGGTCTTTTCCTTATGAGCTGCTTTCCTTTTCCTCATTTTGCCTTGCTTCCCCTTATTAATGGCAGTACTAAATTTACCATTTGGAAATCTTCTTAAAGACAACATGTAAATCACGTATTGGGGACTGAAATGAATTTCCAAAATGGTTATGTATCCAGATGGGTCCACAAAGTCCAGTTAACTAATGATCTCCCTGAGTTGTGGAACTGAAATACCATCCAACCTATCTCTGATCATCATTTATAGCACGGTTATTATCAGGATAAAAATACATTCCCAGTTCTCTGTATATTTATTTATATAAGAAATACTCATGAATGCCCACTAAGGGCCAGGTTAATTGGGAAGTAATGACCGTGGGCTGCTCATGGAGCATTCAGTCTAGCAAATTAAACACATGAACACGCACAGACAAGTGTGATAAGGAGAAGTGCAGGAGGCTGCGGAATACACGACCAGGGCATGGAGCAGCCCACAGGATGAACAGGAGTAAGTAGGTGAAGCGACATCATGATGAAGAGGAGGAGACAGGTCCCAGGCACAGGGAACATGTGTGGAAGATGAAGCAGGAGAGAACACAGTTCACTGAGAGCACTTAAAAAGTTGAGCAAACTGGAACTTGGTTGAAGAAGGGGTTAGTGACGGGGTGACACTGGGCAGATGGAGGTGGGTTGAGCCCCACAAGGCTTAGAGCAAGTAAATAAGTTTAAATAGTATCCCAGGGAAAAGGGACGAGTTAAAGCAAGGCAATAGCTTTGTCATTAAGTTCTTTTTAAGATGTGCATGCCGAACTTGGGAGTGTATAAAAATCATCTAGAGAGCTTTCTAAAATATAGTTTCTTAGCCCCTCCTTCCAGAGAGTATGAAGAGTAGGCCTGAGTGGAGCTTGAGAATTTGTATTTCTCCTGGGGTCCTAGGTGGTGCTGATGTTGCCCATCCAGGGGCCACACTGTGAGTGGTCCTCTTGTGTAACAGTCACTCTGACAGAATGTGTTGAGAACAAAGAGCAGTCTAGAAATTCAGTCTGTCATTTATTCATCCATTCAACAAATATTTATTTATTTTGGAACAGTACACGCCAAATTGTAAATGCAGGTGATATAGAAGGGAAGAAAACAAAATCTCTTTTCTCAGAGCTTACATTCTAATCAAGGAAATAGTCCAAAAAAACCCTAATAAATAAATGAACTATATTAGTTGGTGATTAGTGCTCTGAAAATGACAAAAACAGGATAAAGGGAATAGAAAATGGTGGTGGGGGTGGGGGTGATGCTATTTTAAATAGTGTAGTCAACAAAAGTCTCCTGGAAAATGGTATCTTTGAGTGGAAATTTGAGTGAGGTAAAGGAGCAAGTCAGACATCAAAGGAAAAGCTTTTCAGGCAGAGGGTCAGCATGTGCAAAGGTCCTAAATTGGAAGGTCTGGGGGAAGGTTTTTGGGGGGAAGATAGCAAGAATGTCAGCAAGAGTCAAATAGGGAAGGATGGGTCCAAGAAGACATAAGCCAAGTCTGGGAGGGAGGAGACTGGGAAATAGGCATTTGATGTAATTTTATCTAAAATTTTAAATAAAACTTAGTGTACAATTAAATACTTACAGAAGAATCTTCCTAAACAGCACATCATCCAAAAAAGTTACTTAGTTTTGGCTATCACTAGAGTTGTATCCTTGCTGACATTTAAGTGTGAGGTCCCACATTAAGCCCACCCATCTAGCAAAATAATAAACATACCTTTTTAAGGATGGACTGTGTGGAAGATGGAAAGAATATGGTGTCCTCACTCTATCCTCCTAGTTGGCTGATCTTTTAGTTCTGACTACATTGAAAAATTGGTGCAAACACCAGCAAGAGCTGATGATCTCTAAGCCTGCTTTTGAACATCATCCAATCAGCAGAAAGATAATGGTTTTGGTTTAAAATAAGGCAGTCTCCAATTCCCCAAAAGCTGGAGTAAATGAAGATCTCATTCTCACAATATTGAGGGATCTGTGCTGAGAAGCAGCATGTTGGGATGCAGTGGTGATGGCTTGGGAATCACATGGTCAAACTGTGTCTTGGCTACTTAAATCTGTGCCACACTGGGCACACCACAGTGGCTTGCCTAGATCTTAATTTTCTCATCTGTTAAAATAAGTATGATAGTACTGAGATTATAGTGTGGTTACAAATAACAATGTGTAAAAAGCCTGAAGCTAGCAGAGAGCCGAGTTCATTATAAAGCTGCATGTATTTTAGTTACCATTATTTTATTGTTTGGATTAACAATTAACAAAGAATTGAAAGATGACGGAAAATGAGTAGGAATCTGAATGGAAGGTTTGTTAGAATAGTCTATATTGAAGGCAACTGAGAGATGGATGAATGAGGACATTTATATCAAAACTGTGGAAAAAAAACACATTCAAAACTTAATATTGTTGTGCTTTGAATATATAATCAATGAATATTGATTTCACTGGGAAATGGGCACTTGATATAATTTTAACTAAAAATGTAAATTAAAAATTAGTATACAATGAAATATTTACAGTAGAAATTTTAGATAGCTCAACAGCATGCAATAAAGGAAATCACTCCTAATTTCAGCATCCAAAGAAGATGATCAAAGTTTGAGTGTATATCCTTTAAGCCTCTTGTAAAACATACATCAATAACGTGTTTTAAAAACAATATAAGATTTTTAAATTAATTATGATAATGATAATGGCATCATAGTAATGGGAGATTTGATATCGTATTCAAGCTTTTGGCCATGATAGATCGTCCAGTTGTGCATCTAGTTGATTTCTTACTTGTATATTCCTTGCTTGTATATTCAGTCAGAACTTCCTAACTCACAATTACAGGTTATTAAGAGTGGCACTGAATGATGGTTTTCTCAGATAATTCTGGATATTCAGATGAAACAATGATCCAGAAATTGTAGAGCCAAGAGGGTCCAGAAAATAGTCCATTATCAAAGTCATAAAAGCTTGTGAGATGAGAAGGGGACCAGCTTTGTTGGAAAACTTAGTAGTAACTACCCTGTTAGACATCTGGGCTCCCTGATCGCAATGGGTAAGAAGATCCTGAATAAATAATAGCGGTCAGGTGGAACCTTAACTATCAGAAGCAAGCTGGGTGCAAGTACAGCAATGAAAGGCAAGGTTAGAGTGGGCTATGGAGATAAATAATAGGACTTAGCATCCCTAGCTGCAAAGTGAGTGGAAAGACAACAAGGATATTAATCTATACAATAAAAAGAAATGAAGGATAGATAGAATTAGATGGCCTGAGGGCAGTTGTCCAATAAAAAGTCAAAGTCCATTTCCCAGTTTTAGAAACTGAGCTGATTTAGGCTCAGAACTCGCTGACCATAGGATAAGGTAGGTCCTTAAGAGGAAGGACTGTGCAATATAACAGTAAATACATAGAGTAACAACTCTCCCTGACCCTTCCCAAAGGAGGCTATTTACTCACATAACTGTATTCTGAGAAAAGGAGAATATACAGGTATTTTGAAGTCTGCTATCACAGGGTCCAGGTTGACATCAACACCAAGGGACATAAAGGATCAAGATGGTAGGTAGCCCTATCCAAGGGCTTACAGAGTGTTTGATCCACTGACATGTCATCCTAACTATCATCCCATCAGACCGAGGATCCCGATTTAAAATAGAAAAGGGGAGGCAGTGGGCACGTGCCTACCAGCTTGACTGATTCTGTCACATACTGTAGCACCCAGAAGTTGCCAGCCTGAAAAAACAATGGAATATCCTTGAGTTGGTGTCCTTCCTACTGGGAACCTGGTTTGAAAATGTTGTTCCCTTCAAGGGCAACAAAGGGTGTAAATTCTCAGAAGTATTTATGGAAACCACTGGGAGCCACCACTGTCACAGACTACAATACTCCAAAACTGAGCTCAGTATTTCCCTTGGATTTTCGATGGGAACCAGGTTCTATCTAATTCCAAAGGTCAGGATTGTGACCTTTCTACCCCATGTAGGAAAGCACCTCTAATGTGAAGTGCAGGCTTCCCTGCTGAGCTCACACCTGTTGTCTCTGAGGTAGATAGAATTAGATGGCCTGAGGGCAGTTGTCCAATGAGGTAGGGTTCCAAACTTGGAGTTAATTAGCACAAATATCCTAGGTCTCTTCTTGGATATTTCTGTATTTCTGCTTTAGGCTTTTATTAGTGTTTTTGTCAACATAAACTTTCCTCTAGATCTTCGGATCATTTAACAGTCCTAATGCCTAGTTCCTTGGCACTTTACTTCTGTCTCCCATTTTTATTTATTAATGTTCTATAAGCAGGTGGAGGAGGGAAAATCAGGAGTAAACAATTTTCTGTCTTCGTAATTAAGAATGAGTTCAATTCAGCAATTTGGAGCAGGGGTTGGTGAGGGAAGCCAGTAGGGAGAGAAGAGGATAAGCAACATAATTAAGGAACTTTTCAAATTAGACATGTAGCTCCCTGGTGAGTTGGTAGAGAGGAGAAAGGGGCAAGTTTGAGGGCCATCATTAATACTTCTTAATATTGCAAATAAAATCTTACTTTCCAAAAATTTATTGGGAAATGGGGAATACTCATTCTTAATTTTTATCTAAACCCGAGTTTATCATTTACAATTTAAAATTTTTTTTACTCACAAAATGTTTTACATACTATGACTCTTTGGCCGTTCATGTGAGCTATCATTGCTTTTTGTTGAATTTTCTCTTGTGTCTGTACCTCCCCAATAGGTAAGATAAAGTAAGAGATAGAATGTCTGGAAATTTTGAAGATGGAAAGTTGTTTAGAAGGAAACATGAACTTTTAGGAAAAGCAAAAATATTTTCAGCACTCTGTTGGTAGCCCTCTTAACGTATCTCAGATCCCTTTGTTAGCGTCTGATCTGGTAGCTCCCTCTTGGGCTTAGGCCATTGTCCTTTATAAAGTGACCTGAAGGCCAAGCGATACTCTGGGTCAAATTAGCATTTAGTGGACTAGAAGTTTCTGGGTTCTCTGCATACGACCAAACTAGCTTGAGGCTTTGATTATGGTGAAGACCCACTGTCCGAACTCTGTAAGTGCACGCTGCCAGACTCAGAGTGAGAAGGGTCTCTTTGGCAGCTCAATTTCTAATTCTAAATTCAAAAATAAAAATAAACATATAATACAAGCTGATAAATGGTTGATAAAATATGAAAATATGGTTAACTCCTCTTATAATAAAAGAAATGGAAATTAAAACTATATATATACATTTTTTACTATTAGATAAGCAAAATTTTTAAATATTCCTAATAAGCAATGTTGAAAAGCCTATAGAGAAGTAAGCATTCTCCTATGTTGTTGATAGGGGCATACTTTGAGTATTTTGAGGTCCTACCATTATTTTTAAAGGCTTTCTAGAAAAATTTCAGAAGGTGTTACTGCTCTAGTATATAGAGTATTTCTAAAGTGCTATAATTTTACTATTTGATAATTTTATTCTGTAGGCAAATTTTTCATAAAAACATTTCTATTGTCTTGGCAATATAGATTATTTGGTCTAAAATAAAATCTTGAGAATAAATTTGGAAAGTTTTAGAAGATCATACCCAACATGATCTCTCTTCTGCCTTCCCCATCTCTTCAAATCCACCCCCACACATACACACACTTCTTACTCTTTTCTTTCCATTTATACCCATCTCTAGATATGGCCCTATCCATCACTATAGACCTCTGTCCATGAAAATGACCAGATATCTTAGAATTGAATGTCTGTTGATTTACTTATCGATTACTAGTCCAAGAAATTCAATAAATATTTTGCATACCTTGCCAACATTTCAAAATTGATAGTGTTCACATAAAAATCCGTATTTCTGCGCATACGTAAACTCAGTCTCTTATCTCCATGTGGAATCAATAGACTGGAGCTGAGGAGCAGCTGGACACTTTGGGAGGAGCTGTACTCTTTAGATTGACGTGATCCCACCCAGCCCACCTTACCCTTTTATTGTTACCTACATAGTCAGTTTATGGTGCACCTTCAGATTCCTATTGTGGCTGACTGAGAGTTTCTCAACCTTGGCACCATTGGTATACGAGACTGGGTAAGTCTTTGTTGTAGGCGCTGTCCTGTGCATTGAAGGATGTTTAGCAATGTCGCTAGCCTCTACCTACTAGATGCCAGTATTGCCTTCTCACCCTCAAACTCCATTGTGGCAAATGAAAATATCTTCAGACACCACCAAATATCTCCTGGGGGACAAAATTGTCACCACTTGAAAACTTCTAGTTTAACTTTAATAAAAACTACAGAAAATATGGTAGCTTTAATAAAATATACTTTTCAATTAGCCTTTTCCTATGGATATATGGTTAACCTCTATCTAAATTTAAAGTTTCAGTACAATAACAACAGTTGTATTTTGAAAGTGATTTCTGCTAAGATCAATAGTTTCTTTCCTTACTTTATCTTAGATCATGCTGCTTCAGATCTTTTTAGTCATGGCTTATGAATCAGGCTTGGCATCATGGTTCAGATTATTAGGTTAAGTAAAAAACAATTTGAAGTTGGTTCAGTGGTGGCAAAAATAATGTTTATGCAGGAATGTAAATTATGTAGGATCATAAGGTGGTAAAGAGTCAGCAGCAGCTGTTTTGGGAGAAAGTCTAACTGCGTATCAGTTGGGTCCATTGAATGGATTTCTACCTGCAGAATTTGCCTAATCCTGTTCAAATCATTACTCATCTCTGACAAGATAAATTTACTAAAGAAAGAAGGTTAAATATTTTTTTTTCCTACTTAATCCTTCTGCCTTTGGATCTAGACAAGTATGTGAGAGTCAAAGCACTAAGCTAGGTACTGGGGCACCTCCTTTCAAGGGGCTGATGTAGAGGAGCAGGAAGGCAGTAAGAAGCCTTTAGTGGTGAGACTCTGCTGCTCCCCTCCCAACTCTTTTGAAGGAGTTTAAGGGAAAAGGAACCACCACCTAGTATTGAATAGTACCCTCTTGTGGCTTTATCCTTTTGGACTCAGTACCTGCTCTGCCCATCACATAAGAAAATTTTCCACACCCACAGTCTTTTGTGCCTCATTCGCCCTGTTTTACATCTCCAGGAAAACCTCCCTAGCAACCATAGCTAATTGGATCAGGGTGGACATGTGACCCAAGAACATCCAATTCCTGCCTGGGGCTTAGAACACTGTCCTGGTCCTAAAAGATGAACTAGACCTAATGTATTTCCTCTTGAGGATTTAATCTAGAAAATACACAGTGAAAGTTGAAGTTAATGAACTACATCAAGAAATGGGCCATGAGGCAGAGTCAGAGTCTTAATATAGACTCAGAGCTATAAGGCATTGTGCCAAACTAATGTTATGAATAAAAAAAAAACATCTAGGAGTATACAGAAACTAGAATTTAGAACAAATCTATTCAGAATAGAGGGGGGAAAATAGCTCAGTTATTGACCAGTGATTTAGGAAAGAAAAAAACTATTTCTTAATTTTCACCTCTCTCCTTTTGCTAGAAATATTGTAAAGATTCCAGTAAAAGGTAATATTGTCTAATGGTTAAATATGTGGGCTGTGGAGTCAGGCAGCCTGGGTTCAAAACACAGCTCTACTATTTAGTAACTGAAGATTCATGTTTGTGCAAATTACAAAATTCTGTGTGTTGCAGTTTTCTCCTTCCTCACAGTCTGGAGACAATAAAGTGGAAAGGAATCATTTTAGAAATAATTTTCTTCTTCATGGGTGGGTTTCTGGATATGCTCACCTTCTTTTGTTCCAAGCTCTCAACATTGTCTGGAGCCTTCCGTTTCCTCGTTACTTTTTCAGTTCCTTAGGATGTTAAACAAAAACCAAAACTAAAAACAAACCTACTCACCCATTGTAAGCTAGTCACTAGCTGAGGCTATCACACCTTCCTGGGAAGCAAGTTACTTCGTAGGATATTAACTGCTGAAAACCTCCCAGACCCCTACACGATACAGCTCTACCTTTTCCAGCCTTACTTCTTTATTTTTTTTTCTGAGATAATCATTCTAGTCCTGACAGATTCATTGATGTCAAATATATCTCTCTCATTGCAGGTTGGGTTGTGTGGGAAGCATTTTCTTAGATGGAGATGAATACGCAGGAGGGTTAGCAGGCAGTACTCTGAGATCAATGAGTGTAGCAGGGAGGGAAGGAAGCCAGATGGGCAGAGGAAGAAGCTGGGCTGCAGAGCAGTTACAGCGAGGCCTGGGCAGGCCCGGCGGGGGACACTTAAGCCAGGATAACCCTTCAGAGACTTCCCAAGTCAGACCGAAGGGGACAGACCTTTATACTCACTCTCACCCCATGGAGTTTTAGGTATGGGTGGTCCCAAGAAGGGGCAGCTCTTGTCAGCGGAAGCAATCCCCAGGGAGACCCAACAACTGAGGTCTATTTGCTGGCAGGATTCCCAAGAGTTGTGAGAATGCATCCTTCAGTCCTGAAAGGAGATCTGGGAGGCCCAGCACAGGGTCCCAAACAGACCTCTGCAAAGACTTTTAAGGCTACTGAGACCAAACAGATCTCACCTAGACTGTTTCAGACAAGATCCACCTGGGTGCCAACAGCCTGCCTGACTCTTCTGCAGGTTTTCCCTCACAAACTTTTCTGCCTGGCAGCCAAGCCCCACAGTCCACTCTTTCTTTCTCTCCTTCCCCACACCACCAGAATACCTTCTCCTTGGCTCCTCTTTCTTCCTCTGTATGGAATATCCTTTGACAAGCCAAGCTGTGTCCACCCTGGGAGGCAGCTCATCCTTCCCATCTCCCCTCCACTGACCACTGTCCCCTACCTGTGGGCACCAGTTCCTCCCGTGGTGCATGTAGTTTGTTCCATCTGCTCCATTCAGCTGGGCCCCTGAACACGCCCTGCTCTGTGTAGCCATATATCTGGGAGACATGTATATCTCGCTCTGCCTGTGGGTTGCTAAGCTCCTTGAGGCGTGGACTGTGTGTGTAACACCCAGCCTAGGGCCTGGTGCCTAGTACTGGTGCAAAAAGATATTTACCCCTCAAATCCTGACCCCCTTCAGGTCAGCTGTGTGGAAGAAAAGAAAACAAAACCTCTGCTTCTTAAAAATGTTCAAATGGCCTCCCTTAGCTTTCCTCACACATGGGTGTCCCCACTTCAAGGAGAACTCATAATGCACAGCTTAATGGACAAAAGAAAAAAGGGAAAAAAGGCTGAGGCCCTGGCTCAGATGTCCCACTCACTCACAGCGTACTTCAGGACAGGAAAGAAAGACTATTATTTAACATAACAAATAACATTATTTCTGAGGAAGTTTACCCACAGGCATGTAGAATGACGTGCACACAAAATGAGTTAATCCTACAGAGTATGAACTGATTAAAATTGAGTCCAAGTAAGTCAGAAATTTTTGAAGAGTCAACAAAATTTCAAAATTCACAGTCGTTTCCTGAAAGTAGTCTGGTAAAATTGGCTTATCACCTCACTTTTAACGCACATATGCGATTTCCTGCTTACAGCATTTCCCAAAGGGATGAGAAAAAAAAACCTTTTTACAACTAGAGAGGTTTTATAAGGGGGATTATCTATAGTTCCTGAATAAGAAGACTTCTCCCTCTGCAAGCACACCTGCAGTTCCTAATAACCGACTTACACAGTTTTCCTCTACTTGAATCAAAATTGGCAATAAATGTCTCAAAAAGCGAATTTTTAAATCTTGTATTTATTGGTTCATGAAACTGGTTCTCTCTAGTTTTACAGCGTGGAGAGGAGGGGTGGTTTGCGAGGAGCAATTAGGGCTAAGATAGCCAAAGAAACCCAAAGTCAGTTGAAAAAAGAAATCTGTGTGTCTGGCTCTCTCTATGAATTATGACTGTTCAAGGGGGGAAAAAAATCTGAACCTTTGCCAAAAGACTGGCGTGTAAAGGGACAGCTGGAGTTTTCTGTTAGGGGTTACAATGCGTTGCTTGTTCCATAAGGGAAGAAGAGATTCACTTACCAGAGCGACTCACACATCGCATGAGACCCTGGTGCATCTCTACCTCATGAGGCATTTTCTTCAAAGGAAAAGAGCTAGATATTTCAGGAAGCTCATTGGAGATCTTAGGGTACAGACATGCTGACCTTCCTGGTAGAGATTTGTAGCCTTTGTGATGGGTGGACTCAGTCTCTGTGGATGCCTTCATTGTGCTCTAACTTTTATACAGGATGTACTGTTTAAACTGCCGACTCGAATTCCAGTTCCTGTCAAGGCTCAGCAAATTCTAGCCGAGTAAAATAAAACCCTATTGTATTTTTCTTCGGTTGAGATGCAAAGAACATTTTGAACAAGAATGTAAACAAACACATAAACATGGCACCGAGTCAGAACATTCAAGGAGACTCTAAAATTTAAATGCTTTAAATTGCAAAATACAAATGAGTGATGAAGAATGGGAAAAGAATGATAACCACATGTGAAAACCTATCATTGGAACCAGAGACTCTGTCCCTGCTGCGTTATGTCCTTGAGTCTGTGCTCACAGTAGGTCTGTCTGTTTACCAGCCCTGAGAACAGTGCTAACTACTGTGGGTTAAACTCAGAAGAACAACTCTTCCCACCAGGGTCAAGGCAGAGGCATAGAGAAAGTCCATCTTTTCCTAACACTAGCTCTAAACAAACAAAAAACTTTTTAATGGCTGATTGGGCAAATCACGTTCCATGAGCTGTGATCTGTTGATTACATGAAATTGGGGTTAACTTCCTAGATTTCTAGGAAGCCTGGTAGAAGAGTCAAACTCCATCTTGCTGGTTCAGCTCATCAAGCATATTCATTTAAAAATTGATCTCATCTTTGATTTGCTTTATAAAGTCACATGTTTAGATACGCAATGCCTATGGAGAGAAAAAGTAGAATCTGAGGCATTTAAACCAATCCTGAGGTATTTGGGGGGAATATCAAGCAAAGTGGAGCAGGTTCCAGGATTCATTGTAAGAGGCTTCTAGAAGACAGCTAGCTTAAGGGTGGAGGATATCCCAGCGCTTGTGTCTTCTTGGACCATGACCTCATCAATGAAGCTGCACTAATGGCCCAAGGGTTGTTCAAATTCAAGGGCAACTCTGAACCATGGCAGCAACAGGTAGGCCACTCACTGGCCATGAGAAAAACTCTCCCATATAATTTAGACCTCTAGCATTCATAGTGAGACTTCGACCGAAAGAAGTAACTATAGGCAGTGGGGAGGGTATAGCTCAAGTAGAGCACATGCTGAGCATGCACAAGGTCCTGGGTTCAATCCCTAGTACTTCCTCTAAAAATAAATAAATTCAGAAAAGAAGTAACTGTAGGAGATATGAATACTATTTTCGAAAAAGTTTCTAGTTGCCTGTAGGATCGCTATCATTTAAGATGTCTGTTGGCAGGTGTACTGAATAAAAAGAATTTCTTCTCACCAGGAGTTTACAAAATTGTTGAGTGCTCATGTTAATGATGGAAGACCTAGAAGAACCCACGTTGTATTTTATGCTCTGTTCATTCACACACAGAAAGTCGCCTATTACCATTTCTATTAATGAGCCCTTTCTACTTCATTCACCAAGTTTGCTTTCTTTATTACCCCGCTGACTAAAGGAGTCTGAGTATTTTTGTCCTTATATCTTGGTTCATATTTTACTCCATAACATCTTACATGAAACCATGTATTTCTTAAGAGTGTGTAATGTCTGTAATCTTTTTTAATATCATACAAAGGAAAAAAGGAAGTCTTTAGCAGTTGATTGAAGAACTATAGTTTGCAATTACAGTTTCTTTTTTTAAACCATCTTAATTTTTTAAATTGTGGTAAAATACATACAACATAAAATTTACTATGTTAATCATTTTATGTATATAGTTCAGTATCGTTAAGTGTATTTCACATCGTGTAACCAATCTCCAGAATTTTTCTTCTTCCAAAACTGAAACTCTGTACCCGTTGAACAACTCCCCATTCCTCCCTCTCTCCGACCCCTGGCAACAACTATTTTACTGTTTCTATGAATTTGACTAATCTGCATACCCCATACAAGTGGAATCCTATAGTATTGGTCTTTTTGTAACTGGCTTATTTCACATAACAGAGTGTCCTCAAGGTTCATCCATGTTGTAGCATGTGTCAGAATTTCCTTTCTTTTTAAGACTGAATAATATTCTATTGTATGTGTACACCACATCTGGTTTGTCCATTCATCTGTCAGTGGACACTTGTGTTGCTTCCACCTTTTGGCTATTGTGAATAATGCTTCCATGAACGTAAGTGTACAAATACCTCTCTGAATCCTTTCTCTCCATTCCTTCGGATATATATCTAAAAGTGGAATTGCTAGATCATCTGGTAATTCCATTTTTACTTTTTTCAGGAACTGTTTTACTGTTTTCCACAGCAGCTACACCATTTTACATTTCCCCCAACAGTGCACAAAAGTTCCACTTTTTCTGCATCCTCAGCAAAATGCTATTTTGTTTTTATGATTAGCCATCCTGGTGGATATGAGGTGATACTTCTTTGTAGTTTTAATTTGTGTTTCCCTTATAAGTGATGTTGAACATCTTTTCATGTGCTTGTTGACCATTTGTGTATCATCTTTAGAGAAATGTCTATTCAAGTCCTTTGCCAATTTGTGAATCAGGTTATTTTTATTGTCAAGTGGTAGGAGTTCTTTATGTATTCTGGATATTAATCCCTTATCAGATACATAATTTGCAAATATTTTCTCCATTTATATAGATTGCCTTTTCATTCTGTTGATTGCATCCTTTGATGCACAGAAATGTTTAATTTTGATATAGTCAAATTTATTTTAATGTTTGTCGCCTGCAACCAAAGTCAGTCAGTTGAGATTTGTACAATATATAGAGATTTATCAGAATTCTACATCAATAGTTGAATTTAATGCTGTTCCCATCTGGCAATAGTTTTTAGCAGGTTTTTAAGCTTGATAGACAAGATGATGATTTCATCTTTTTAAAGGGTTTATTAGGTTGATGAAAATACAGAGATTGGGGTATATTTAGAGAATCACATTTTTTGTCTGGCCAAGTTTATGCTACTCATTTTTTTCCAGTAGAAAACTAAAGGGATTTTTTATTACCATGTACCTGAGCTCTCCCAAGCATAGTAAAAAGGGAGAAATGATGTTTTTAGCATATAATCAGAAATCTGTGTATTCAAACACAACAGAGAAAAAAACAAAAGGTATTATTCCTCTTAGTAACCACAATTAAAGCAACTTGTATTTCTCAGTAAACCAAATCTTTGGATCTACACTGAAACTACACAGGAGTTTCTTTCTGTAGTCTTAGAAGCTCTGAATGCTGAGAAGCTAGCTCTGGGGGAAAAAATATTAAAGAAGTTCTCTGTGTTCAAGAGAGTTGCTGCTCAGCATTTGTGCAAGACTTAATTACCCCACTTTGGTCAAAGTATTACTTTAGGATTGTAGTTTCCTGGTGGAAAATATGGTTGCAAAATATTGATAAAGCTTATATGCATTTACAGGAGAAGGAAGAAAAGGGCAACAAGAAAAATATAAATATTTGTTGTTTTTTCAAATCACTACCATTAAAATACCCTCTTGCTTTGTTCCCTCCATTTTATTGTGACATGTTGAAATAACAAATCTACAGTGTGCAACATTTATTGTTTTTCTATGCAAATCTATATTTAAGCATTAAGAAGTTTTTTGCTTTTTTTTCTGCAATAATCCAATAGATACCAAAGAAGAAAAAGTTTAGGGTCCACAGCTATCTGCATTATTATCTATCTTTCATAGCAGATTCTGAGTCTTAGCAGAGCATTCAAGACCTCAAGGCAATCTCATACTTTGCTATCATTTACCACTTTGACTCAACTCACTGGGAGGGAGCACATTTCTGCTGGTCATGGATAACTTTTTGTTCTCATATATGTGAGATTGATAAGGATCTGAGTAATACCACGATGACTGTATGTCACCTTCTCTGGATGAGTATCTGGTTGGATGATGCCTCTGTGGCTCTTTCTGTGAATATTTGACTATCAAGGGAAAGGCACATTGGTTTATTATATTCAAAGGAATATTACTTTTCTCTTTTTTTGTCACTTTGATATTAATACTGTTTTCTTTTTTGTATTGGAAGAAGAATAAGTGTTATGGTGAGGAGATTTAGAAATGAAATGGAAGGAAGAAATTGAAATTTTAAAAACGATGAAGAATAAAGAGAAACAAGGAAGACTTATTAGGAGGGGAAAGTAGGGAAGACAAGAAAAAATAAAATAAGATAGAACATTTTGATTGGCCTCTCTGCTAATTTCCTACAGCTGTGGGATTTATATTGTAATTATTATTCAAATGACCTTGCACATCAGTATGGTAAAATGAGAAGAGTTGATTAACTGGGAATTCAAGCTAAAGGAAACCTTTGAAAGAACTTTATCTAGCTTAGCCCCATAATTGCTGGGGAGGAAACCACACTGTGAAATGGTTTCCCCAAGTTCTTCCCAGCAGTTAATAGTAGAACTGGAAGTGGACCTAGTGACCAAATCAGTATTGCAAAGCAACCAAAGGGGATAATCAATATAAAAAGAAAAAAAAAATCCTTCTTTCAACAGAGAACAAAGCAAAGGTATTAGAAGGCCATAGATCCCACAACTCATGTACTAGGCTCTATACATCATCCTAGAGAGGACCAGGTCCCTCTTCTCCAGCCCTGAAAATCTCAAAAATAAACCTTAAATTTGTACAGCATGAAGTTAATGCCATTGCACTGTGGAAAGAACCTCAAAAATACACTTAGTTTATTGAAGAACAAAAGAATGAAAACAGATGTAAGACTTTTGTAAACAGGAGAAAATGATCTACAGCTGGATGGATGGTTTGCCATAAGAGCTGGTGTACATAGAACTAAGTAGGGTGAACATACATCCTGTTTTGCCCGAGACAGTCTTGATTACTTCTGTTATTTCAGTGTACCTATCATTAGCACCTCCTTTCACTTCAAAAGTGACATTAAATAGCATGGTCATCCCTCAAATAAGCCACACCAATGAATGGAAGTCTTCCCCATTATGGGAGTGGAAGGGACAACTCTCTTCAAGGCTCTCCCTTTCAAGGTTCTACCTTGAATTTTAGATTCAAGAACATTGGCTACCTGTGTATCAATTACAACCAAACTGATTGTCCCACTTCAATTGCCTATTAGTCTAACCATGAGAAAGCTACTTGATCATACATCTGGCTGATCCTACCCTTATCTTGGCCCATAAGAAGGCAGATTCCCAAAGGCAGCATCTTCTGAGCCATGTATCATAATACTGGGAAGAGACCTCCTATTTTGTTGAGAAGCATTGGCACTCCACAACTTAAGAACAACTTAGCTCTTACTCTCCCCTTTGTGGGGAAAAAAACTAGGCTCCTCAAAGATAAGAGAAGAGGGATAGTGTGTTGACTGTTGACACCTGCCATATGCCAACACTAATAAGAAGGAATAGTTTTGTACTGGCACACAATAAATTTAAAAATGTGCTTGTGGGTGGAAGAAGTGGATTTTCTCTCCAATGTGTGTTTTTATATACATTGCTCAAAGTAAATTTTCAGAGGTTTTCTATAGTTCATGTGACTGGGGAGAGGGTTGGTTATTGATAGGCAAGATAGGGCTTGTAGCATCATCACTCATGTGGAAAGTTGGATCATCACATCTGGGGCTTCTCCAGTAAGTGCTGAGCGTCCCACAACACAGAGAAACACATGTGGGTGAATAGGGCATCCTCTGTTCCCTGTGAACCCAGACACATCTTGGGGGGCAAAGGGAAAGGGGATGAACCTTCCGCAGGAGGCATATTTATTCTGCAGCTCTCTCTTTTTTTTTTCTGGTGGTTGGTTTTAGTTTTATTTTTTTAGAAAGATATGGTAAATAAACTGGGAAGATTCACTTTTGCTTTATAACAAATAGAATCTCTCTTAACAGGCAGATGAGATGTCTGCATTAGACAATAATGATTCATATGAAGTATATCCTATAAGAAGGGCAAGAAGAATGAGAGATATATGACCTATGATTATGTGCGCAAGAGAAAAAATCCTTTAAAAAATTTTGTATTTTTTTTTTCTGCAGAAAATACTAACTGGAAATTTAAAGCAACCATGTCTTAGTTTAGGAGATTTTTTTTTTTAATGGAAACATTAATAGGGTGTTTTGAGATTTCCAAAGTAACAAAATCAGAATAAATAAATTACTTACTTGTTCATAAGGCAACAAGTATTCGTGCTATTATTGACATTAATATTTAAGTAGAAGAAAAAAGAATCCATTTATTATAAAAATATTTTAGTAAACTCAGACTTAGTTTTCTGGAAACAACACCATGCCCATGTCAAGCTTGTTCATCCTACTTAACATTTTTCTTTTGTTTTCTTCTTAAGCAATTTCTCATCAGCCATATCTCTGAAGCCATGTCTTTCTATAATGTCCCTTTGATAACTTTAAGTAAAGCTTTCCTTCCTGGTTCTGGGAGCCATTTCACCTAACCTCTGAAGAATTTAAGGATCATAAAAGGAGCTGAATTGAACTGAATCGCATTCTTTTTCAACTTATGGTTGATTCTGTTCTCTCAGTAGTTATTTGGCCAATGGTTCCCAGGGAATTTTTCTAACATATAAAATGAAGAGAAACAAACAGGGAGCATTGGTACATGATTTTGGCTTTGAATTTACATGGACCTCCATGGGGCATGAGGTTTGCTTTCTGCCTAAAAATATTTGTTTGCTATGCTTGAGCTTATTTTAAATCCCAATATCATGTCTTCTTTATCTTTGTTCTCACTGCATCATTTATTAAAAAAAAAATTTACTGATCGTAATAAATATGTCCCATAAATTGACTAATGAGAATAAATAGGTTCAAGCAGTTCTTGGGAGCTTTTTCATCATGGAAATGATTCCAATCTTTGAAGTTTTTTTTTCTTTTTCCATTTCTGCTTCAAATTTTTTTTTTCTGTCTCATTGAAGAGAGTATTCCAAGTAGAGTGCTCTTAAATGACACAGTATATAGCTCACTCCTCTCTCTCTCTCTCTTTTTTTTAATTTCCTGGTTTATCATGAAAAATTAGAAGTGAGAGAGAACTGAAAGAGAGGAAAACAACTAAGTTAGAGTCAATGGAGAGTCTCTGAGGAATACAACATAATAACGTTGCCTCCAGGCTCCCATTGTTCCTGTAGGTTACTTCCTTTCTCAGGCATGCACCTCCATTGTTCTATCTACTCTTTTACAGGATTTCCCTCAGCTTTTAATGGTTCAATTGCTTTAGAAAAGATCTTCCCTGCAACTATAAATGGAAGAATCTTGAGGTCCCACTCCTCAAGATATAATGGCTTACTAGAATTTATAAGATTTTTGAAAATTAAATAAACCTGCAGATTCAGGCTGCATCATTGTCTCTTGCTTACCAGAAAGACTAGAAAGATTTGATGCCTAATTCTTATTTAAAACATTACTGTTATAAAAGTCCTTCTCAGCTGTACCAACTATCTGTAAAATAGATGCTTTCTTCGCCTTTAGGCCAAAATAGCAGTCTTCCTTTTTATCACTGTTCTGGGTTTAGCCTCACTTGAAATAAAAATCATGTCCAATTTTCTCACACATCAGGTTTCTTCATATGTGAAGATATTTGCTTTCTTCCTTCAGAGCAATGACCTGATTACTATTCTTTAAAAACTGATGTATTGGCTAGGATTCATCAGTATTTATGTTCCATTTATTTGAATTTTATCCCTTTGAGAAAATGGCAAATCCTTTCAGTAGGCCAGCGGGAAAAGGGGTGTGCTTATATACAAAAGCAGAAACAACTTTTGTTTTCAACAAATAATTTTTTTTATACAGTTCAAATAAGGATTTCTGCACAAACCATCAATTGATTCTACCACACATTAAATCTGATTCAGTTGTTTAACTGGCAGGAAACTCGTTTGAATGTGTTTAGATTTTTTAAAATTTTATTTTAAAGAAAAGAGCTCAGCCTCCAGAAATACCATTTTAAAAATCAGAGCTTAATTCCTATCTGAAATATAATTACTCAACTCTCTCTTGTGCATTACTCTTTTATATGGTAGTTTTCTAAATCATTTGTTACTCATTTTACAGCTACTATATAGCTTCATGAAGCAATGTTTTAGTGTTAGTATGTAATACTGTAAAGCTATTTGTAAGTACTAATCAAAATGAAACGACCTAACACTTTAATATTCATGCAGAGTTTTATCTAACAAGTAAATAATGGTCCCCTGATTTGGCTAGTCTACTGTCTTATTCATTAAATACGCACCACTTTCTCCAACTCCCATTTGTTTATTTAAAGATATTTTTAATTAATAAATAAATCTGGTATAAAGTGGGAGATACTAAACAGTACTGGAAAGACATTTTTCTAGTGATTATAATTTTTGTTGTTCATATGATCTGTATTGTTAGAAAACAGGAAGCTATCTTCTGCATCTAAAGCAAATTTTTTTTTATTTTTAACATTTTTTATTGATTTATAATCATTTTACAATGTTGTGTCAAATTCCAGTGTAGAGCACAATTTTTCAGTTTTACATGAACATACATATATTCATTGTCACATTTTTTTCTCTTTGAGCTACCATAAGATCTTGTATATATTTCCCTGTGCTGTACAGTATAATCTTGTTTATCTATTCTACAATTTTGAAATCCCAGTCTATCCCTTCCCACCCTCCACCCCCTTGGCAACCACAAGGCTGTATTCTATGTCAATGAGTCTATTTCTGTTTTGTATTTATGCTTTGTTTGGTTGGTTGGTTTTTTAGATTCCACATATGAGTGATCTCATATGGTATTTTTCTTTCTCTTTCTGGCTTACTTCACTTAGAATGACATTCTCCAGGAGCATCCATGTTGCTGCAAATGGCGTTATGTTGTCGGTTTTTATGGCTGAGTAGTATTCCAGTGTATAAATATACCACCTCTTCTTTATCCAGTCACCTGTTGATGGACATTTAGGCTGTTTCCATGTCTTGGCTATTGTAAATAGTGCTGCTATGAACATTGGGGTGCAGGTGTCATCCTGAAGTAGGGTTCCTTCTGGATATATGCCCTGGGTCATACAGTAAGTCTATTCCTAGTCTTTTGAGAAATCTCCATACTGTTTTCCACAGTGGCTGCACCAAACTGCATTCCCACCAGCAGTGTAGGAGGGTTCCCTTTTCTCCACAGCCTCTCCAGCATTTGTCATTTGTGGATTTTTGAATGACGGCCATTCTGACTGGTGTGAGGTGATACCTCATTGTAGTTTTGATTTGCATTTCTCTGATAATTAATGATACTGAGCATTTTTTTCATGTGCCTATTGATCATTTGTATGTCTTCCTTGGAGAATTGCTTGTTTAGGTCTTCTGCCCATTTTTGGATGGGTTTTTTTTTTCTTTCTTATTAAGTCATATGAGCTGCTGATATATTCTGGAGATCAAGCCTTTGTCGGTTTCATTTGCAAAAATTTTCTCCCATTCCGTACGTTGTCTTTGTGTTTTACTTATGGTTTCCTTTGCTGTGCAGAAGCTTGTAAGTTTCATTAGGTCCCATTTGTTGATTCTTGCTTTTATTTCTATTGCTTGAGTAGACTGTTCTAGGAGAACATTTTTGAGATGTATGTCAGATAATGTTTTGCCTATATTTTTTTCTAGGAGGTTTATTGTATCCTGTCTTATGTTTAAGTCTTTGATCCATTTTTGTGTATGGTGTAAGGGAGTGTTCTAGCTTCATTGCTTTACATGCTGCTGTCCAGTTTTCCCAACACCATTTGCTGAAGAGACTGTCTTTATTCCATTGTATATTCTAGCCTCCTTTGTCGAAGATTAGTTGACCAAAAGTTTGTGGGTTCATTTCTGGGCTCTCTATTCTGTTCCATTGGTCTATATGTCTGTTTTTGTACCAATACCACGCTGTCTTGATGACTGTAGCTCTATAGGATTGTCTGAAGTCTGGGAGAGTTATTCCTTCAGCCTCTTTCTTTCTCTTCAGTAATGCTTTGGCAATTCTAGGTCTTTGATGGTTCCATATAAATTTTATTATGATTTGTTCTAGTTCTGTGAAACATGTCCTGGGTAATTTGACAGGGATTGCATTAAATCTGTAGATTGCCTTGGGCAGTGTGACCATTTTAACAATACTGAGTCTTCCAATCCAAGAGCATGGGATATCTTTCCATTTTTTAAAGTCTTCTTTAATTTCCTTCATCAATGGTTTATAGTTTTCTGTGTATAATTCTTTTACCTCCTTGGTTAGATTTATTCCTAGGTATTTTATTACTTTGGGTGCTATTTTAAAGGGGATTGTTTCTTTACTTTCTTTTTCTGTTGATTCATCATTAGTGTAAAGAAATGCCACTGATTTTTGAACGTTAATCTTGTAACCTGCTACCTTGCTGAATTCTTCGATCAGCTCTAGTAGTTTTTGTATGGACATTTTAGGGTTTTCTGTATATAGTAACATGTCGTTGGCATATAGTAACACTTTTACCTCTTCTTTTCCAATTTGGATCCCTTTTATTTCTCTCTCTTGCCTGATTGCTGTGGGTGGGACTTCAAAGTCTATGTTGAATAGAAGTGGTGATAGTGGGCATCCTTGTCCCAGATTTTAGTGGGAAGCTTTTGAGTTTTTCACCGTTGAGTACTATGCTGGCTGTAGGTTTGTCATATATAGCTTTTATTATGTTGAGATATGTTCCCTCTATACCCACTTTGGTGAGAGTTTTTATCATAAATGGGTGTTGAATTATTATTTTTGACAAATATTTCTGAAGCTCTATTTCCTTGTGATATCAGAATCATTGAAGTTTTGATCAGGTTTACAGAGATAAGCGTTAAAAACATGACCATTTTTGCCTTTCTTATAGCACTTTTCTCCTTACAGTTTGATTATGCTGCATCTTGGTATAGTTTTCCTCATTTCT
This sequence comes from Camelus dromedarius, assembly GCF_036321535.1. Classification (NCBI taxonomy): domain Eukaryota; kingdom Metazoa; phylum Chordata; class Mammalia; order Artiodactyla; family Camelidae; genus Camelus; species Camelus dromedarius. Next base: position 55,136,165 of record NC_087438.1, read on the forward strand.
TGTGTTCAGGGTTTATTGAGCATCTTGGATCTGTGGGTTTATAGTTTGATCAATTTGAGCAATTTTCCTCAAGTATTTCTTCAAATTTGCTTATTTCTTACCCTTCTCTCCTCTCCTTCGGAAACACTGATTATATGTATATTTGATTATTTGAAGTCATCCCACAGACGACTGTTATTCTGTTCTTTTTTGTTGTTTAGACATTTTCCTCTGTGTTTTTCATTATATTGCTGTGTCTTCAAGCTTTGTAAGCTTTTCTACTGAAATTTTCAATCTTCTGTTAATCTCACCCAGTAATTTTTTTAATCAGACATTATAGTTTTCATTACTACAAATCAAATGTTGGTTGTTTTTATATATTCCATGTCTTAACTTGTTCAACCTTACTTCTAGCTTCTTCAACATATGAAATACTATTATAATATTTACTGCCTAAATGTCCTTATCTAATTCCATCATCTGTGTCATCTAGAAGTCAGTTCCAAATGATTGATTTATCTCATTATTTTTCATGGGTTTGTTTTTTTGGTTTTTGGTTTTTGGTTTGTTTTTTTTGTGTGTGTTTTTTTTGTTTGTTTGTTTTTTGGCATACCTTTAGATGCCAGACACTGTGAATTGTACTTCGTTGGGTGTTGGATTATTTTGTATACTTGTAAATATTCTTGAACTTTGTTCTGGTTCTAAGATCATTTGTTCCTAATGAGTCTTGTTTTTAAGCTTTGCTTGCAGCATTTAGCATAGGGTTAATTTTTCTCCATTATGTCAGACTCTTGTTAGTACTCTAATTAAGAGCTTCTCTCCTCTAATTGTTGAAACCGGCACTCTTCCTGGCCCTGTATGAATTCTGGTACTGTTTCTTATTCTTTCAGGGGGTTCCACAGCCTCCCCACCCTGCCCCCAGGTTCAGGTAGTTTCATCATACACTGTTTCTCTCCAGATCCTGAAATTCTCTGTGCTGCTCTCTCCTCTCTGGTCCTCTGCAATCTCAAGGCACCTTGGCTTCCCCAGACTCACAGCTGCCTTCTCAACTCATGAGATTCCTGGGCCCTCCCTGGTTTTCCTGTCCTTTTCTGTGGCCTGGAAACTTTCTCCAGGCAGTAAACCAGACAAATGTAGAAGTCAACTGATTTGTTTTCCATCTCTCAGAGATCCTTCTCCATATTATGATGTCCGTTGCTTTGAAAGTTGTTGTTTCCTACATTTTGACTGGTTTTCTAATTGTTTCAGGAAAGAGGATAAATTTAATCCTTATTCTTCCATAAGAAGCAGCTTTTACAGTATGGCTCTTAAAACAAAATTATTTTATGGCAGCCCCTTAGCTCCAAATCTCCAAATAGTTTCCCCTCAAACATTTCTTACCATGGTCCACAAGAGTCTCCCTGATCTCATCTGCCATTCTTACCCGACTAGACTCTCAATGGTTGTCTTGTTTTTCAACAAATATAACAAGCTCATTCTTGCCCCAGGGCCTTTGCTCTAGTAGATCTCTCCACTTGGAGCATCTTGTTCTCACATTTTCTAATAGCTGGCTCCTTCTCTTCACTCAGGACTCTACTCAAAAATCATCTCAATGGCCCATCTCAATAGGGCCATCCTATCTAAAAGAGCTCTGTACCTCCCTTTTACTGTACTTCCTTGCATTGCTTTATTTTCTAATAATCCCTTATTCCTGATATTATATTATATAATTATTTGCTTACTCACTTATTATCTGTTTCTCCTATAAAATAAGGGCAATATTCTTATCCATAACCGAGCGGTCAGAAGATGCAAATGTTGAAGTTTTGCTCTGATGACCTCCCACCTGATTTTTCTTTTCTTGTTACTTCAGCTGTTGTTTCTCTCTCCTTTTATTTGACAAAATCCTCTATGTGGCTTGAAAGGCAAGTAAGTTCCTTACCCCATGGATGACTGCATTCATGGTTCTTTTGTCTTAAGTCCTATAGGGCTACTTACTTTTACCCTACGTGGACAACAGCCCCATTTCTTTGAGGAGCCTAACACAACTTTGTCACTTTATAAGGCATAAACATAGGTCTTCAGCTACAGAGGACACATCCTGCCAAAACTCCTCAACCATCTTTCAAAGTCATCTTGAGGAACACATTTCTTTCCATTAATATGTCTATCACATGGTTCTACAGCTTGGCGAAGTCACTCTGTCAGCTGAGTTTGTTACTTAAGAGCCAAGCATCCTCAAAGATGGCATACCCTACACCATGATTTCAAGATACAAAATGTGTAAGTTGATATTATTAAATATGATTAGACTTGATGTAGTAGATATTCTTCACTGAATGTTAAGTATAAAAACCCGATTATCTTTTTCTAGATGAAAGCAATTCTGCTAGGAAGTGAATATGTGGGTTTTATCTATGTCCCTCATTTATAAATATACGCATCTGTAAAATATTACAGATTTCTTCCTGGGAGGAAAGATCTCTCTCTCTCCACCTGAGACTCTTAGAATAAACTTAAATTTAGTGACTTGCCACGTTGTGCCCTGATACCTAGAATATTTACCCAGATATCTTTGCTCTAAAATGTTGCAATGGTAGGATGGATGGGGAGGGGAGACATTTGAGGAAAGAACATCTGATTAATTTTGGGGGCAGAGAGGGAAGAGCTGGATTTACAAGTTTAGACTTCCTGACTTGATACACACTTACTTCCATGGTGGTTAAGATAATCATATCATTTCAAGAATATTTATGATTGAACTTGTTACGGAATTGATCTAAGAAACTAAAATAACTGCCATACATAATATTATTTCAATAGGGAAGTGTATTCTGAATTACAAATAACCACTTTATATCTAAGCTTTTGGAACACAATCTGTTTATAAGTTGGGCAACCTCTGTATTCAGGGAACAAAAAGACCTAATTGCCAGTGCTTCTAGGGGGAAAGAGATTCATTCAGTAGGATAGAACAAAGTAAATCCAAAAAAGGAAGAGGTTGGTCTCCTTTTGAAAAAGAACGTTGTGGTAGAGGGGAGAATGTGAATTAGGTTAGGGGACCTAACTCATAATCCCACCTCTGTCTCCTTAGTTTCCTCATTTATCAGTTTGTGACATTGGTCTTGAGTAATTTGTTCTTTGATTCTTAAATATTGACAGGTCAGGAGAGTGGCTGGATGTGGCCCTCTTGCTACACTGAATCTTGTGACCACTGAATCTTGAGTCCTCCTAGTTTCAGAAGTGGGACTGCCAACCTGCAAGTTCCCTAAAACCAGCAGTCTACAGCGATCATCCCCTGAAACGAGCTTTAGGCAAAAGTGAAAAGGCAGCTAACTTAGTCCTCAGTCCCCCTCAGTCCTGCTCCCATCCTAGTGCTGTCCTTCCTGGTGCCCTAAGATTTTCTCTGATTTCATGGTCTTGCCTTCTTCTGTTAAAACACCCATAAATAGTGGTTTAAGTGGAGTGTGTGCTTTATAAAGAGAATAAAGCCTCTTATTCAGTCAAAGGAATGAATCTCTAATTGCTGAATCTTAGGCCTTAATATGTTGATTGAGGGGAAACTTGAAGGAAAGAGGATTTTTTTCCGTCACCTACGAAATCGTACTACAGAAATAGCCAATTTATTCTGCTAGCCTTGAGAGGCTAAATCTCTGAGGTTTTAAGAAATAACTGATGTCACAGTCCCTGCCCACAAAGATTCTGACTGAATTGTTCCCGAACGGAACCTGGGCACTGGGATATTTTTAAAGCTTTGCAGGTAATTACAGTGGGAAGCCAGAATTGAAAGCCTTTCTCACATAGGTAACAAAAGCCCCTGTACCCTTCCCTCCAGAGACCCCTTCTCTCTCATCTCAACCCCTGCCTCTAGGTCTCTAGCAGGACTGACAGTTCCTCCCTTTCTCACCTCTGCCTCCCTGCCCCACAAGATTGAATGGACACAGCCCCAGGATGGAGGAGGGGCACTTCCTTGCCTAGAGAGGGAGTTTCTCCGAGAGAGAAGGATGTCAGCGGGGCCCCTGTTTTACCTCCTGTGTGGGCCTGAGCAGGCGGGTTCGGGCCCACTGGGTAGAATAACATGCTCCTTATTCTCTAAGATTGTTTTTCTAGTAGATGGACTTACCAGGGGAATTTTCTGAGCAATTTGATTCAAATTACAATCTATTTCTGCCCCTGTAAGTACCACAAATCAATACAGCAGTTTCTATTGTAAGTTAGTGAGATTGAACACTGGTATTAATGTTTTATGTGCTGAGAAACCCATCCATTTACTCGGAGCCTTTTTCAGAAAACCTTGATCATAGCCCTTTTTTGTCAGTGCCTGAGAAATGCCATGCACGCCTGATGGGCATTTGGTTGAATCAGGTATAGTTAGGTCTCCTGATTCAATAGCCCTTGATTAATTAATTATTTCTGCAGAGAACTGGATCCACTTATGCTGGTCTCTTAATGATTCTCAATTCTGACCACACATGAATCACCTAGAGAGATTTTTTTAAAATCCTAATATCTGGGCCCTCTATAGAGGTGGGGAAGGAAACCCCCAAGGACGAAGCACAGAGATGGTATTTACAAACCATGTCCCAGGCCAAGAGATTTTAATGTGAAGCCTGGAGTGAGAATTGCCACTCCTTCACAAAACTTCGCAGGTCACGTTGGAGGCAAGTCTACTACTGCAAGTCCACCTAAACCTGCTCCACATACAGGAGAATTCTCTTCGGAGGCGCCATGTTCGGCTTGGTTGGTAAATCTCATAATGCTGAATTTTGAAGAATGTTGTCAGCCAGAAGCAAATGGAAGCAAACCTTTGGGAATCATCCATTTTCCTGTCTTTGGGGAGCTGTTTTATATTTAATGTCATAAAAGTTACCAGCATTTTTGATTTTCCTGCCTAACGACTCATGATGGAACTTGGCAAGAAAGAAGCTGGTCTGTTGTGAGGCTGGGGCATTTCTCTAGCACTTTAGAAACATGCGAAGACTGGAGCGACACAATGGCCTCCCTTCCCGTGGCCAGCAGCAGGGAGGGATGTCACCCATGACTTAACCTTAGAAGGGAAGATCAGAGAAAACTTTGATACCAGAGATTATTTCTGGGAGGGATTTATTTCTGTCAAGAAAAACACAGTAGTTTCCTTGCCTCTGGTGCTCTGGAGAGCCCTTTAAGTTTCTGTAGGATCTGAATGCTCTTTTAACCAGCCGTGCTGTAAATCTCCTATAGGATCAAATGGGGATCTTCTTGGGATGAAGGAGAGAATATAATCTGATCACTCCTGTTTCCACTGAAGCAGCCAAACAATGTCAGGGCCCACAATAAGCTTTATGAAGTGTGCTATACCAGGACAGTCACCGAATTTAATTTTCTAGTCTCCGTGGGCATTAAAAAAAGACATTTAGCAACCACTTCTAGTTAGAATCTCATTCTGACTAGGTAATTGTATACATATATATGTACATGTATATGCCATTTTTGACAAAAGAAAAACACTGTCAAGAATTATGCTTAAAACATGTCAAGAGAATTTTATTAAATGGAAAGTGAAAGAAAGGGAGGGAGAGATAGAGGGAGAGAAGGAGGGAGGCAAAGAAGGAGGAAGGAAGGGAGGGAGAAAGGAAGTCTTAGACTATGAGAAACTGTCTATCCTGACTGGCCATATCCATCCAAGTACTCTGAGGATGCTGTGAACACAAAGGGAAGACACACTACTAATGTGGAACAAGGGTGATGTCTGGGAGATCACGGTTCTTATCATCGGTGTGACCCCCCTCAGGTGTTTCTTTACCTCTGAAGGCCTCACCTTCTGAAAAAGGACAAATTTCCTTTGAGTTCTGAGATTTCCTGGGAAAAGGAGTGAGGAAAAAAAAAAGTGTCATCTGAAGGCAGAGGAGGAAACGTGCTGACGAAAGTTAGAAAAATGCTAGTCAAATTCCAAACAGGTAATGGCAATAGCACATTTCTAAGACAAAAGTGTATTCGAGCTTCCCCCATCCCCAGTGTACTGACATGAGTGATAATAGGGAGCCTCAGGCTTGTTGCAACAGAAGAGCTCTGCTTTGTACAACCACATTGTTTATCAGCAACCCACAGAACCCCAAGGAAGGAATGTTTTGAAAATATAGAAAAGAAATTGCAAGGGCAGAGTCTAGATTTGGGGCTCTGAAACTAGATTCTCCTGGGTTCTCCGGCAATTTTTAGGAATCTGTCTTAGTAAATGGAGGCCAAAGCATTCAGTTTTGAGGAAGGTAGGAACTTGTATCTTGTCCTTTCTCCTCCTATGTTAGGCCTTCTGGGTGAGGTTCTAGAATGCTTAGGCTTTTTCTCTATATTAGTACCATGGCTATAAAACCTAATCATTATTTAAAACCTGCTGTACTGATGAGGTCTGTGTTCTGTGGAAACACAGAATCCACAGACCTGGACACATCCTGCCCCGGTGAGGGGAAGCAATTACTGGAGACAAAGTGCTAAGATTTCCAGCTTCAGAGAGGATGAAAAACTGCATGCAACCCCATCTTTTTATTGGAGATTTCGAAGGCTCTCGCAGCAATTAACAGGAGAGCCACTTGACTTGGTGAGATCCGTCCTCTTGGGGATTTGGGACGCTGCCCACAAAAAGCTGGAGCTTTCTGCCCAAGGAGAGGATTACATCCTGATCCTTGGGAGGGATCCTCCCGTTTGCCCTTTGAAGTGACTGCTTCTCTGCGGGTGTCAAGTAGCTCCCTTCTAGGGGCTGGCTTTCAGATCAGGAGCTTTGTGCTAAGCACTCTCAGAAACCTTCCTCCACGGGTCTTTGGGAAATTTACTTAGTAATCCCTTGAAAGCATTACCAAGATCAGAAACAGTTCTTAGAGTAAAATGGAAGAAGGCTGCCCAGCACTCCATTCCTAGCTTCAATTTTTCCTAAAGATGGGGCTAGTCCAGGCAAAGCCTTTAAGCACCCATCTTCCTCCTAGTCACACATTCAGTGTCCTGCCTGTCTGTCTCCAGCCAAACACATGGGTCCTAAATGGTCATCCTTAAATGTCCTGTGCCAGGATTTCCTCCACAAGGAGGAGGCAGTAGGGGGTGTGTCCCGTTCCTACAGCCATCTAGGGGGACATCCCTAGCTCTGCCTGGGGCCCTGGGACCAGCTGTTCCTCCAGCCCCAGTTGTTCACCTTTCCTGCTTCACCTCTCTTTCTTCAGCAGCTGTTCCAGATACCTCTCAGTCAGGAAAGGGAAATGATAGCCCCATTTTCTCCTGACTGTATTGGGGATATTAGTATTTTCCATACTTGCTGGTGATGCCATTAGTGCTTTGGTAGGCAGGACAGGATGAGGGGCCATGGAAAGTCACATGGGGACAGGACCCTTTGCCCCTTTCCCTGGCTGTCATTTTTTGAAGTTTAACTTCTTTGGCTGTGCCCCTTTGTTAGTTCTTTCTTTCAAATTTTTTAAAGCTTGGTCTTACCACTCTTAAATTTTATTTAAAATCTGTAAATGACCAATTAATAAATGAATTTTATTCATTTCACTTCATGTAAGGGAGGGAGATTTCTGATGGCTCTTCATTTTGGCAGGATAATTGTTAAATATTCTAAAAATGTCTAAAATTTTTTTGGCTAACAACAGACAAGTTCATTTTAAGATGAGACTTGTTTGGGTTCAAGTCCTTGCTGTGTGACGTTGACCAAACTTCTTCACCTCTCTAAGGGTCAGTTTCCTCATCTTTAAGAACTGAGATAATAGTAATACCTACAGTCCATCAGTGTTGTAATAATTGCATGAAGTAATGGTGTCCAGCTTTCAGCAGAATGCCCAGTATATGGCAAAACATCCATAAATGCTAGTGATCTTGAGAAAGATAAGTGAATGCACATTGCATGGAGGAAGGCACAGACTAGACGGCAGAGGAAGAAGTCAGTGTGTTGGGAACATGCAAGTTTGGAGCAGACATGAAAGGAACAAAAGTACTTTGTTTAAAGACTTCAGTGAGAAACAGCAGAAAAGAGCTCAAATAATGTAACCAATAGTGGGGTAGACCCTGCTCACATGTACATCATGTGCACACACCTACATTCATTCCTTCTCATCCACATGCATACACACTCAAGTACATATAGACTCACACATACCACACCCATGTGCACACTTATCCACACATGCTCACTTACATATGCATAAATACCTATGTATAAAGCATGGTTTAGAAAGCTATTGGTAGTGAAGCTTTCTTAACTATGTGTTTAGCTTAATCAACCTGCCCTAGTCTTACTGTTAGGAGTGTCCCTGGCTGTTTCTGGCATTATTCTATCCCAAGTCATTCACTTGACTACACTTTGAATTGACCTTATAAACAAGTTTTTTTCCCTTCTGTGATCCATGTGGTCTCTGTGGTCTTCCAGGTTTTAGTCTGTTAAAACTCTTTGAAGTTCAGCTCTGTGGATTTGACATCCAGCTCCCACTGGAACCTGGTAGTGGTTTCCTATTTCTGGTTTATTATTCAAGAGTAATCAGTAAGAGAAAGCATTAGGGCAAGTTCACTACAGTATACTAAATAAGAAATATGTCCGTGCTGAATATTTCAAGGCAAAATAAAGAGAGCTCTCTCTCAGGGTGATTTTCTGTCTTTGTCCTGTCTTAGAAAATGAGCTATAATTCTCTGAATTACTTGCCACATTACTTATTTTATCAACCATGATATTCCAATCTTTACATCTGCTTGTAATTAAAGAGAAGGAGTCTCTGAATGTCACAAGGACATTTGAGTACAAGCAATGGGACTTGTAAGCGGCTGTAGCGAGATTTTGGTTCAATTTTCCTGTTACTTTAAAACCCTGATACTCAAAAAAACAAAAACAAAAACAAAGCCTATTAACACTTTATCCCCCTGAGTTCTGCTAGACCAGCAGGTCTGTGCCAAGCTGCTAACACGGATATCTGTTGGGCCAGCTGGTGTTTGTTCAAGGAGTCGAGAATAAAACCTACCTCCAGAAATTCCTACCGTGATGTAGGAGAAGATGAGAGGGTAGAACTGATTATTATTCTCAGAAATGCTTGGTGATCCAGGATAAGAGTAAACACACCTGGTCACAGGATGATAATGTGACCAACAGAGAGGGTATTTGAGAAGGGCTACGCTCATGAATTTCCAAACTACAGTGTGAAGGTTCCCCTGACAAATATTCTGTGGCTCATGGTTGTGGGCGTTGCATGCCTGCTGTGGGCCGGCACTGCTTCTGACCCTGTTGGGGATGGATACAATCTGTGAAGGTCAAGAGGATGCAGGCAGAGATAAATACAAGGTACATGTAGTCAAGACCAATCTGGTGCCTTTGCAGGCTGCTGGGGTACAGGCCTCACCAGGATGATCCCTGGGAACAAACCTTTTGGGCCTCTGAGAGAGCTATGCATGCATACAAGTTCAGCCCTTAGAGCACCAGATGATTCCTGAGTTATGGCTGAGAAAGCAGAGAATTCAATGCCGAAGCACTCTGTAAGCACATCAAGGGAAGAAGACAAGGGGGCTTATAAGAAACAATTTCCTCTTAACCGGGAGAAAATTGTTTCTTATAAGCCCAGATGACTGGATAAAGAAGTTGTGGTATATGTATACAATGGAATACTACTCAGCCATAAAAAAGAATAAAGTAAAGCCATTTGCAGCAACATGGAAGGACCTGGAGATTGTCATTCTAAGTGATGTAAGCCAGAAAAAGAAATAAATTATAATATATCACTCATATGTGGAATCTAAAAAGAAAAAAAAGGACACAAATGAACTTATTTACAAAACAGAAATAGACTCACAGATATAGAAAACAAAATTATGGTTACCAGGGGGAAAAGAGGGTGGGAAGGGATAAATTTGGGAGTTTGAGATTTGCAGATACTAGCCACTATACTATAACAATAGAGAAACAACAAGTTTCTACTGTATAGCACAGGGAACTATATTCAATATCTGTAGTAACCTATAATGAAAAGGAATATATGTATGTATATGTATGACTGAAACATTATGCTGTACACCAGAAGTTGACACAGCATTGTAAACTGAAATTAGTTAATTTTTTTAAAAAAAAGAAACAATTCTCCCTATATTAAGAACAGCATAACTCCAGGTCTGGTAAGGGGGATGTACAGTAAAGTACTTGCTGCTGTATGAGATGAAGTCCAAGAGAAAAGATAAATCGAAGAAAAAAGTTATTTATAAAGGGTAGACCCACCCTAAACTGTCTCTTGTCCATGAGAAGAATAGAGTAGCTCCAAAGAAAATCATCCTTGAAGCTCAGAAGCAGGCTGCAAACAGCTATCACAATCTGTAATTTTCTAAGAAGATTTTTCAGATTAAGATACCAAACACATGGATCAAGAAATAAAAATCCCACTGACACCCCACTTACATTCCCTCTCCTGTGAATGCAACACAATACATGTAGAAATTGCTGCTACGTGGTATCATAGGAAATATTTTCAAATCCACAGAATAACCACCAAAAACCTAAAAAGCAGAAGGAAATGGTATTGGGAATTAGGCCTATGAAATCATTCCGTTGCTCTTCACATGTAGTCTTCTTCCTCTAAGCAGGCAGAGCTCCTAGACCATGTAATTATGTGGTGAACAGATGGCATAACATCCTTCACTGTGGCCTCTTTCTAGTCAGTATAAAATGCCTGTAAATAAATCTAATGCCTCTCTTCTGTTTTTTTATTGCCTTTAATCCTAGAGCCTCACCAAGTTTTATCTACAAGACTCGGTGCTTTATCCTTTCTTCAGATACCACATTCATTCATTCATTCATTCATTCAACAAACATTCCGCATACCCTATGTGTCAGGCCATGCTGCCCTGAATAACCATACTCCCTACTGAGTGGTTCTAGGCCCTCTCCTTGGCCACAGCTGATTGGGCCAGGTGTGAAAATTAACTCAAAAGTTGTCAACTCCTTTATATGCTTCCAGAAACTTACTGTGGCTAAAAATCCTAAGTAGGGAGTTGGAGACTAAAACACTTGGCTAGTTAGCGGATGGGTGTCAGAAATGGAAGTATCAAGTGTTCCCTTGATCTAGCAGGAGCTGGATCAGCCCCTCTGAACTGAGTATAAGCTCAGGAAGAGGTAGACAGTGAAGAAGTGGAGACCCAGAACCCTGCATTCCCCAGAGAGAGAGAAAATCGCCTTGGTTCCTAACAGCTTTATGACTTTGAGTGCAGGCCTGGTTCCCTGGTGGATCCAGTTCCTGGACTTCTTCCCCTTACTATACATTTGTAATAACCTAAATTGTTGAACCAGCTTAGGTGAGTTTCTGCTTCTTGCTACTAAAAGGTTCCGAACTGAAACACTGCCTGATTACACGGTGCCCTAAAGAAAATGGCTGAGTCCATGAACGTCTGAGAGAGGCATTTTGGTGCAGGTCAACTGAATGACCCTTATCAGCTAGCCATTGTCATATTTATAAAGGTTGCCATTCTGGGGGAGGGTATAGCTCAGTGGTAGAGTGCATGCTTAGCATGCACAAGGTCCTGAGCTCAATCCCCAGTACAGTACCTCCATTAAAAACAAACTAATAATAAATAAATAAATAGACCTAATGACCCCCCCAAAACATAAATAAATAAATAGTTTTTTTAAAAGATTGCCAGTCTGTTCTATAACAGAAGCAAATACAGCTATCAATTTATATGTAAAAGTCGAATTTGTTAGCCCATTGTGCTGGTATCATTTTTAATGTGTTATATAATACGGAGCAATTTATGGGTGAAATATATCTCACTGGTACCTGAAGTAGTTATAAGAAATCAAAATCTCTATTACTTACTACAAATATAGCACTATATATTTAAAACCACTTAATATACTATTTGCAAAATATTTAGAAGGTTGTATCTTTTAAAGAATTAAATTGTATTCTTTCTCTTTATATAAAATAAGTGATAGCCCTTTAATTGCATGGATATATCAGTAGCATTTGTGTTTTTCTGAAATTAAAAAAAAAAAAGTTATCATACCAGTGTGTAGAAATGGGCCCTCACAGTAAAAAATTTGTGTGGATTTGAATATTCGAGTTAATGGCAGCTCATGAGATACTTTTTTATACATATTTATGAAAAGAAGCATCTTCTGTAATATGAAACAAAGCAGTTAGAAAATTTAATAGAGAAATGCAACCAATCAAGGGTTTGCCAAGTAGGAAATAGTCTTTGTAGTCAAGAAAACCATATATGTAAGGAAAAACATTAATGAAAGTACATAAAGAACAAAACTAATATATAGTGACTAGAAGCAAATTAATAGTCGCCTAGGATCAAATGTATGTATTGGGGTGGAGGGAGTGATTGGCAAGATACACAAGGGGATTTTGGAATTAATAGAACCATTCCGTATCTTGATAACCTGATGACTAAGGTGGTTTAATAGGTCTCTATATTGAATATGAGTATCAAACATCAAGTGAGACTTTTTAAATGCATCATTTAAGTTGAAGACAGTAAGTTGTAAAAGCTAAAACCCATTTTAGAGATAATGGGCTTAAAGTCTTTTGACCAAAACCATCAAAACTTAACTAGACAAAATAAGTTCAGCCTAGTGACCTGTGTGTGAGTCAACTGAGAAGCGGCATACAAGCTCCACTGTTCCAACAAGAGATCAGTTGATTGATCATCTAAATTCTTATGACTTCTATTATCTGAAAAGGTATTCCTCTTCTTTTTCGGTCTGCAAATATTTCTGCAATCCTAGCAAGATGTTAAAATTATATTATTAAAACCATTGGAAAATATCAAAATTGGTATAGTTATAACCCCAGGAAGATACAGAAACCAGTATAGAAAACAAATAAAGAAATGGTGTTAAATTTATAGTGTTGGTGTCTTAGAAAATACGTTTGTAACTGTATTCATTTATACGATTGTCTGATTTTTAAATATTTGATTTATGAAAAATAATCAGCAATACCAAAATTTTAGTTCTATAACATATTTCATGAATTTAATTGATCAAATTTTTGATAATGACTAATGCTCAGGAAAAAATGATTTTCACAATTTCTTTTATTTTCTAAAGGAGTTTAATCATTATTGTACTTAACAAAAGTGGTTAAGTGTGTCTTTAAATGTTTACAAAATCTACACAAAACCATTTTGTCACAATTGAAAAACTACTGCACTCATAGCTCCTTGTGAACTCATCTAAAAATCTGAGATTTCTGGTACTGGTTTCATAAGAAAGGACTTGTCATTTGCGTTAGTTAGGCTCATTCCAACTTCAAGGAACAGAAAAGGTTTAGGTAAATAGAGAAATAAGGAATACGGTCAGCTTCTTGGCAGCCATATTATTCTTAGCACTTCCAAGGCCAAAGTATACAGCCATAACCTGACCAAGAATAGAGCTCCCTGTTGTCAAAGTTTGGGTTTACCTTGAACACAAGTCAGAGCAAAGATTCAGGTGAAAGTCATTTGTTAAAGCATTCTTAGAAGACCAGTAAGGGAGTGAAGGGAGCAGGACAGAGAAGGGGAAGGAACTAAGTAAGAGTGTGATTTGAGGCTGATCTCAAGGGCATCTCTGGGATGTAAATCACTCCTTAGAGTTTGTACTTCCCTGAGGTGAAGGAACTGGGCTTCTCTCCTCGCTGCAGTCAGCATTGGCTAAAGGACAGGGGATTGGGAAGGAAAGAGTAGAACATTTCAGCTTCTTCTGTTCAGGCAAGGCAGTCCTATGGCTCCAATGTCCAAGGGCAGTGGTAGGTGCCAATTGTTAGGAGCAAAGCACAGAAGCTGGGGGGATGGGCTCGCAGGCTTAGGGAAAGGAGACCAAGAGGAGTTGGGTGGGGTGGCAACCTTCAACCCAATATTCTCCAGTATTAGGAGGCATGCTAAGAATTACCTGGAGAAAAGGTAGGAAGAATAGACTTCAGTATCAGGGCTTAAACTCTCTACTATTTTCCCAAGAAATTTATGCCTGACTCCAAAATGCAGAATTCACTCAGGAATGAGAAACATCTCCCAAACAAAAACATACAGCAAATGGAACTTAACTTCTTAGAAGTTAGTTCAGGAATCATACACTGTGTGCCTCTTGAGGTAGGTCTCACCTCAAACACTTTTTTCAAGATTTCCTTCCAACTACATTATAATAGTCTTTGTGAAAGAAGTTCTGGTAAGCACGTCTTGTTACAAAAGTCCAGTGCTTCTTTTCCACAGCCCGTGTAGATTGGTGCCATGGGCAACTTCCCAACAGGTCTCCCTTAATCTAACTCAACGTAGCAAGCCCCAAAGTGAACTGGAGCCATAGGGCATCATCTACTGGACATTAGCGTCTATACCGCACAGATAACTCCATCTCTTTTGAGTATTCGCTCAAATACCTTCTTAGTGAGACTTCCTCTGAATGCTGTTTTAAATTTTGTGTGCTTTCTTATCACAATCAAAAAATGTATTTGGGAAAAAACTCGCAAAGCAAATCCCATCTACCCCCACTATCAACTCTCTTGATCCTGCTTACCAAGCTCTACCTTTTTTGTCAATGGTGCCTTTATCATTTTCTAATGTACTATTTATCTATTACATCAATATCTTACTGTCTTTCCCCCTCCCCCACTAAAATGAAACCACTTGAAGTTAGGGCTTTATTTTATATACCAATGTGCCCCAAGCGCCTAAAACAGTACCCAGCACATAGTAGGTGCACAATAAAGCTTTACTGCCTCAGAAATCCTACAGTTCAAGTGACCCAGGTGAACTATTGTTCTCTAAGAGGCATGAGCCCCTTGTTCCTCGCCGTGGTGTCAGCCATTCTCATGATTTAGTCCCACCTTCTCTCCCTACTCCATTCTATTCTCTCTCTCTCTCTCTCTCTCTTTCCTAAAACAAAAGTAACCTTATTAGGTCTGATCTGTACCATCTGGTCTAGAACATCTCCATGGGGCACACCTTAAAGATTGCTTCCTAGGGCACAGACTCATGATCCAATCAGCTGTTGTCACCAGAGCAGATTATAAGACATGAAATGTGACAACTTCTGAATTTTAGCAACAATTCATTTTCTCATTCTAACGGAGGTCAGTGGGAAAAGCCAATACTTGGGCTGTGCCTCAAACCCTCATTTCAATAAAAGCATACCTGTAACTATATATAGGTGTGAGATGACCACCTCAGGGCTCTGGCCCTCTGTCATTCATTCCCCAAATCAACTCTTCTGGGAACCCTTGAGAGAAATCGTATCTGTGACAGACTTGCTGGCAAGGGAAACCAGTGTGGAAGAGAGGCCTGGACTTTAATAGCAAATTGTGGTCATATTTGAGTAAATGTGTTTATAGATTATAGTCTGGATATGAGATTAAAAGGTGATGTGAACATAGTGATTCCTTTGACTTCCATAAGTCCATAAAATTGAGAAAGAAAAAAAAAATCAGTATTGTAGAAAGAACTGAACCCTAGTGTTCTCATCCAGCTTCTGCCTCAAAGAATTATTTGACCCTGGCTAAGAATGCAACCTCTCCAGAACCCCATCTTCAGACCTATAAAACAGTGGGGCTGGCTGAGAAAATCTGTAAGGCTTGCCAGCTTGCAGTCACAGCCACATCACTTAGAATTCTGGATTCGAAGTGTATGGATAAACATTCTTCTGAATTCCCTCAAATACATTGCCTATTCAGTACATTTTGCACAGATACTATTTTGAAACTTCATAAAGTTAAAAATTCTCTATTCAGGCAGAAACTAAAGAATAAAGAAATACAAAATTCCTCTTTTGCTCTTTATCTGCCATTGTTTTCTTCCATGTGGACAATTTTAACTTGTTAAGAATGATACCTTTACTCCATAAAATACTAAATGTAGTACTAATCCATTGTTAATACTGAGTGCCAAGGGTCACAGATAACCCTGCAAGTACAAGCTTTCTGCATTATGGCTAGAGAGATGGATTATACAGCACAAGGCACTGGGACAATGAGGAGCACATGGAATTAGTAATAGTGTGTGTGTCACTTTATAACAGTTTTCTGGTCTTTGAATAAGAATCCTGCCACATGAGCCCTTTAGTGCTAACAGATTTTGCTCAGTGGTTATCATTCAACTGCATTTTGCCCAGCATGTCAGTGAAACAAAAGTATATCTCATTGTTCTTTTGTAAAGTTATCCATCCTTTTGGGTTTCTCTCTGGGATTGAATGTGTAGTGAGAAAACTAATAATAACTTTAGTGTTCTGAAAATACAGCGTGGTGTGTCTCCAACCCTCAATAAATTATAGAATGATGGAACACAAACTCAGACCCATCTTGCCTAAATCCATCATTTAACATGAAGACAACTTTTTAGATGAAGTGACGAGTTACAGTGTCATTTTTTAAAAGCCTACAGCAATAATAATAACAGATATTGATATAGTCCTTATATGTGC